>NW_027040226.1:0-127852 GCF_034236695.1 Oncorhynchus nerka | reverse complement strand
TAGTTACTCCATAGAGAATCATTAGAACATAGATAGTTACTCCATAGAGAATCATTAGAACATAGATAGTTACTCCATAGACAATCATGACAACATGGATGGTTACTCCATAGACAGTCATAACCACATAGTTACTCCATAGACAATCATGACATGGATGGTCTCTCCATAGACAGTCATGACAACATAGATAGTTAGTTACGCCATAGACAATCATGACAACATGGATGGTTAATCCATAGACAGTCATAACCACATAGTTACTCCATAGACAATCATGACATGGATGGTCTCTCCATAGACAGTCATGACAACATGGATAGTTACTCCATAGAGAATCATTAGAACATAGATAGTTACTCCATAGACCATCATTAGAACATAGATAGTTACTCCATAGACAATCATTAGAACATAGATAGTTACTCCATAGACAATCATGACAACATAGATAGTTACTCCATAGACAGTCATGACAACATAGATGGTTACTCCATAGACAGTCATGACAACATAGATGGTTACTCCATAGACAATCATTACAACATAGATAGTTACTCCATAGACAATCATGACAACATAGATAGTTACTCCATAGACAGTCATGACAACATAGATGGTTACTCCATAGACAGTCATGACAACAGATGGTTACTCCATAGACAATCATGACAACATAGATAGTTACTCCATAGACAGTCATGACAACATAGATGGTTACTCCATAGACAATCATGACAACATAGATAGTTACTCCATAGACAATCATGACAACATAGATAGTTACTCCATAGACAATCATGACAACATAGATGGTTACTCTATAGACAGTCATGACAACATAGATGGTTACTCCATAGACAGTCATGACAACATAGATGGTTACTCCATAGACAATCATGACAACATATATAGTTACTCCATAGACAATCATGACAACATAGATGGTTACTCTATAGACAGTCATGACAACATAGATGGTTACTCCATAGAGAATCATTAGAACATAGATAGTTACTCCATAGAGAATCATGACAACATGGATGGTTACTCCATAGACAATCATGACAACATAGATAGTTACTCCATAGACAGTGATGACAACATAGATAGTTACTCCATAGACAGTGATGACAACATAGATAGTTACTCCATAGACAGTCATGACAACATAGATGGTTACTCCATAGACAGTCATGACAACATAGATAGTTACTCCATAGACAGTGATGACAACATAGATAGTTACTCCATAGACAATCATGACAACATAGATAGTTACTCCATAGAGAATCATTAGAACATAGATAGTTACTCCATAGACAATCATGACAACATGGATGGTTACTCCATAGACAGTCATGACAACATAGATAGTTACTCCATAGAGAATCATTAGAACATAGATAGTTACTCCATAGAGAATCATTAGAACATAGATAGTTACTCCATAGACAATCATGACAACATGGATGGTTACTCCATAGACAGTCATAACCACATAGTTACTCCATAGACAATCATGACATGGATGGTCTCTCCATAGACAGTCATGACAACATAGATAGTTAGTTACTCCATAGACAATCATGACAACATGGATGGTTAATCCATAGACAGTCATAACCACATAGTTACTCCATAGACAATCATGACATGGATGGTCTCTCCATAGACAGTCATGACAACATGGATAGTTACTCCATAGAGAATCATTAGAACATAGATAGTTACTCCATAGACAATCATTAGAACATAGATAGTTACTCCATAGACAATCATTAGAACATAGATAGTTACTCCATAGACAATCATTAGAACATAGATAGTTACTCCATAGACAATCATTAGAACATAGATAGTTACTCCATAGACAATCATGACAACATAGATAGATAGTTACTCCATAGACAGTCATGACAACATAGATGGTTACTCCATAGACAATCATGACAACATAGATAGTTACTCCATAGACAGTCATGACAACATAGATAGTTACTCCATAGACAGTCATGACAACATAGATGGTTACTCCATAGACAATCATTACAACATAGATGGTTACTCCATAGACAATCATGACAACATAGATGGTTACTCCATAGACAATCATGACAACATAGATAGTTAGTTACTCCATAGACAATCATGACAACATAGATGGTTACTCCATAGACAATCATTACAACATAGATGGTTACTCCATAGACAATCATTACAACATAGATAGTTACTCCATAGACAATCATTACAACATAGATGGTTACTCCATAGACAATCATGACAACATGGATAGTTACTCCAAAGACAGTCATGACAACATAGATAGGTACTCCATAGACAATCATTACAACATAGATAGTTACTCCAGAGACAGTCATTAGAACATAGATAGTTACTCCATAGACAATCATTAGAACATAGATAGTTACTCCAGAGACAATCATTACAACATAGATAGTTACTCCATAGACAATCATTAGAACATAGATAGTTACTCCATAGACAGTCATGACAACATAGATAGTTACTCCATAGACAGTGATGACAACATAGATAGTTACTCCATAGACAGTGATGACAACATAGATAGTTACTCCATAGACAATCATGACAACATAGATAGTTACTCCATAGAGAATCATTAGAACATAGATAGTTACTCCATAGACAATCATGACAACATGGATGGTTACTCCATAGACAGTCATGACAACATAGATAGTTACTCCAGAGACAACCATGACAACATAGATAGTTACTCCATAGACAGTCATGACAACATAGATAGTTACTCCATAGAGAATCATTAGAACATAGATAGTTACTCCATAGAGAATCATTAGAACATAGATAGTTACTCCATAGACAATCATGACAACATGGATGGTTACTCCATAGACAGTCATAACCACATAGTTACTCCATAGACAATCATGACATGGATGGTCTCTCCATAGACAGTCATGACAACATAGATAGTTAGTTACTCCATAGACAATCATGACAACATGGATGGTTAATCCATAGACAGTCATAACCACATAGTTACTCCATAGACAATCATGACATGGATGGTCTCTCCATAGACAGTCATGACAACATGGATAGTTACTCCATAGAGAATCATTAGAACATAGATAGTTACTCCATAGACAATCATTAGAACATAGATAGTTACTCCATAGACAATCATTAGAACATAGATAGTTACTCCATAGACAATCATTAGAACATAGATAGTTACTCCATAGACAATCATGACAACATAGATAGTTACTCCATAGACAGTCATGACAACATAGATGGTTACTCCATAGACAATCATGACAACATAGATAGTTACTCCATAGACAGTCATGACAACATAGATAGTTTCTCCATAGACAGTCATGACAACATAGATGGTTACTCCATAGACAATCATTACAACATAGATGGTTACTCCATAGACAATCATGACAACATAGATGGTTACTCCATAGACAATCATTACAACATAGATAGTTAGTTACTCCATAGACAATCATGACAACATAGATAGTTAGTGACTCCATAGACAATCATGACAACATAGATGGTTACTCCATAGACAATCATTACAACATAGATGGTTACTCCATAGACCATCATTACAACATAGATAGTTACTCCATAGACAATCATTACAACATAGATAGTTACTCCATAGACAATCATTACAACATAGATAGTTACTCCATAGACAATCATGACAACATAGATAGTTAGTTACTCCATAGACAATCATGACAACATAGATGGTTACTCCATAGACAATCATTACAACATAGATGGTTACTCCATAGACAATCATTACAACATAGATAGTTACTCCATAGACAATCATTACAACATAGATGGTTACTCCATAGACAATCATGACAACATAGATAGTTAGTTACTCCATAGACAATCATGACAACATAGATGGTTACTCCATAGACAATCATTAGAACATAGATAGTTACTCCATAGACAATCATGACAACATGGATAGTTACTCCATAGACAATCATTACAACATAGATGGTTACTCCATAGACAATCATTACAACATAGATGGTTACTCCATAGACAATCATTACAACATAGATAGTTACTCCATAGACAATCATTACAACATAGATGGTTACTCCATAGACAATCATGACAACATAGATAGTTAGTTACTCCATAGACAATCATGACAACATAGATGGTTACTCCATAGACAATCATTAGAACATAGATAGTTACTCCATAGACAATCATGACAACATGGATAGTTACTCCATAGACAATCATTACAACATAGATGGTTACTCCATAGACCATCATTACAACATAGATAGTTACTCCATAGACAATCATTACAACATAGATAGTTACTCCATAGACAATCATGACAACATAGATGGTTACTCCATAGACAATCATTACAACATAGATGGTTACTCCATAGACCATCATTACAACATAGATAGTTACTCCATAGACAATCATTACAACATAGATAGTTACTCCATAGACAATCATTACAACATAGATAGTTACTCCATAGACAATCATGACAACATAGATAGTTAGTTACTCCATAGACAATCATGACAACATAGATGGTTACTCCATAGACAATCATTACAACATAGATGGTTACTCCATAGACAATCATTACAACATAGATAGTTACTCCATAGACAATCATTACAACATAGATAGTTAGTTACTCCATAGACAATCATGACAACATAGATAGTTAGTTACTCCATAGACAATCATGACAACATAGATGGTTACTCCATAGACAATCATTAGAACATAGATAGTTACTCCATAGACAATCATGACAACATGGATAGTTACTCCATAGACAGTCATGACAACATAGATAGGTACTCCATAGACAATCATTACAACATAGATAGTTACTCCAGAGACAGTCATTAGAACATAGATAGTTACTCCAGAGACAATCATTAGAACATAGATAGTTACTCCAGAGACAATCATTACAACATAGATAGTTACTCCATAGAGAATCATTAGAACATAGATAGTTACTCCATAGAGAATCATTAGAACATAGATAGTTACTCCGTAGACGATAACAATGGGGTTTTAGTAGACTCCACCTTGATACTATCTAAATATTTCTATACATCTATTTAAATTAGATGCAAGCTACTGTTAGCATTTAGTTTAGCATTGATTTGCTATGGACTTCATATTTATTTAACATATGAATAGTGTTTAGTGCCAGAGAGCTCTTCTGTGAGTGTTGTATTGTTGTGTTAGCTATGTGTGTAATGTTATGGACTTACATTAGATTAGCATGAGAAAGAGGTTGTGACAATAACCTTTTTCCTCCCATTGTGTTGTAGTTCAGGGACTAGCATCTGGTGTGTGTGTGTGTGTGTTCATTCATTCAGGCTAATGTAGGTGAGGCCCACTGACACGCTTCATGGAGCGCAATGACAAAAGCTCTCTCTCTCTCACTCACTCACTCACTCATTCACTCACAAACACACACACAGCAGTGAGACAAAGGCCCCAGTAAATATAAGTAACTGAAGGGATGCACACAACAGGGGCTGCAGAGAGCAGATTAAATCAAAGACCCGTGTGTGTCTTTGCTTGTGTGCACTCGTGCATACTAGTGTGTTCGTGTGTTTCAGCCCCCCTGTTGGTACATTCCCCCCGTTACAGTTAGAGCTGAGCACCCGCCACTCTAACCCTGCACACGTACACACACAATGAAACACACACCCATTCGCCCTACTGGACCCAATTGTGCCGAAATATATGTTACTCGTGTGTGTGTGTGTGTGTGTGTGTGTGTGTGTGTGTGTGTGTGTGTGTGAGCAACCTCATAATCTGTCTGGTGTGGTTCCTCCTCTACCATCTGTTGCCTGCAACCAGAGTCTGTCACTCGGGGCCCCTAACGGCCAGGTGCAGGGGCCCGCGTACACACTGGTACAGTAATTGTGGCATGGTGTATGTTTGTGAAGCAGCAGGATGCATTGCCTCATCTCCTCAGCAGGTTGCACATAGCCAGGCCCTCCTCAACAAACACACACAGTCGCTCTCCTCTAGAAAACAGGGACACAGTGTTGATCTCGATGTCCACACAGTCTCTCCTCATGAACACAGTGTTGATCTGGATGTCCACACAGTCTCTCCTCTAGAACACAGTGTTGATCTGGATGTCCACACAGTCTCTCTCCTCTAGAACACAGTGTTGATCTGGATGTCCACACAGTCTCTCCTCATGAACACAGTGTTGATCTGGATGTCCACACAGTCTCTCCTCTAGAACACAGTGTTGATCTGGATGTCCACACAGTCTCTCCTCTAGAACACAGTGTTGATCTGGATGTCCACACAGTCTCTCCTCTAGAACACAGTGTTGATCTGGATGTCCACACAGTCTCTCTCCTCTAGGACACAGTGTTGATCTGGATGTCCACACAGTCTCTCCTCTAGAACACAGTGTTGATCTGGATGTCCACACAGTCTCTCTCGTCTAGAACATAGTGTTGATCTGGATGTCTGTGACTGACTGCTTTGGAAGAACACATGTTCTCTATAACCTCCCTACTGTTATAGCCTGATGGAGGGAGAGAGGGGGGAGGGGGATGGAGAAAGAGAAAGGTAGGGAGAGAGCCAGGTAGGGAGCTAGAGGGGGAGAGAGCCAGGTAGGGAACTAGAGGGGGAGAGAGCCAGGTAGGGAGAGAGACAGGTAGGGAGAGAGCCAGGTAGGGAGAGAGCCAGGTAGGGAGAGAGCCAGGTAGAGAGAGAGCCAGGTAGAGAGAGAGCCAGGTAGAGAGAGAGCCAGGTAGGGAGAGAGCCAGGTAGGGAGCTAGAGGGGGAGAGAGGGGAATGGAGAAAGAGCCAGGTAGGAGCTAGAGGGGGAGAGAGCCAGGTAGGAGCTCGAGGGGGAGAGAGCCAGGTAAGGAGCTAGAGGGGGAGAGAGCCAGGTAGGGAGCTAGAGGGGGAGAGAGCCAGGTAGGGAGCTAGAGGGGGAGAGAGCCAGGTAGGGAGCTAGAGGGGAAGAGAGCCAGGTAGGGAGAGTGCCAGGTAGGGAGCTAGAGGGGAGAGAGCCAGGTAGGGAGCTAGAGGTATAGAGAGGGGGAGGTAGAGAGAGAAAGACAGGGAGCAGCTGAGTTGGACAACAGTAGTCATGATCTCTTCCTTGTCTGCCACCACTGCTGAGCAAAGCTTAGCCAAGACAGGGTTCTTTGTCATGTGGGTTAGATTCCAGTGTCCGCCCCATGCTTTACATCTGTTCATGTTTATGGGTCAGGGCCCGTATCCACAAAGTGTCTCAGAGTAGGAGTGCTGATCTAGGATCTGTTTAGCCTTTTCAGTCGTAAAGAATAAGATAATATGGACAGGGTTGACCTGGCTCTGAGATGTTTTGGGGATACAGGTCCTGATCTTTGTATCTATAGTCCATTTAATGAAGCATTATCCTGCTCAGTGGTGGACTTCAAACTAAATCTGTCTTTGTGTATTTGAAACTAAATTGCTCTCTCTCTCTGTCTCTCTGTCTGTCTGTGTGTGTGTCTCAAGGTGATCTCCAGTGATCCGTCCTGGGTTCCTACCACAGAAGAGGAGTACCTCCACTTTGGAGAGAAGGCTGATTCCGCCAATCAGGCTCTGAAATACATGAACGGTGTCCGGCGGCGTAAAGGTCTGTACGTGGAGGAGAAGATAGTGGAGCACGGCGAAAAACAGAGAACACTGAGCAAGAACAAATAGGCCTGTGTGTGTGTTTCCTGATTGACTCCTACCAACACACACCCGAGACAGACATCATAAAGAGCATCCAGTAGATACTGTCCCCCATCGTCCACCATCATCACCCCTCTAACTGTCACTCAAAATGAGCCTCTGATGCTTTTATATTACGGAGCAGTTTTGCTGAAAACCTTAAATGTTTTTTAGTCCAGAACTAGACTTAATCTGTGTCTAGGAAACGGGCCCAATGGGTTTTAATAGCTGGACATGCAGCTGTGTCTTTACCCGGGAGAACCCCTTCCAGCTATGCATAATTGACGAGTGTTCCCGTTCAAATCCAGTTTTTCTGTTAAGTGAAATGGCTTGAATTCATTTCTGCTCTCAACCTAATTGAATTGCAGTACCCAGCCCCCTGAAGAGCAGCATTTAATTTGGAAAAACAGAAATATTATGCAAAGTGGGATTGTAAGTTTTTTAATTATTTGGGGACAGCGCATAGCTATAGCCTTGTTGATGTGCTATGTTGAGAGCTCTGGATAAGGTATCTGTGTACAAGACATAAAGCAAAATGTACAGTATTTACCAGAAAGCAATAAAGAAAGAAAATGGTGTGTTTTTTGTTTCATTAATCA
The DNA here is from genome assembly GCF_034236695.1 of Oncorhynchus nerka. Classification (NCBI taxonomy): domain Eukaryota; kingdom Metazoa; phylum Chordata; class Actinopteri; order Salmoniformes; family Salmonidae; genus Oncorhynchus; species Oncorhynchus nerka. Next base: position 119,477 of record NW_027040226.1, on the reverse strand, counting down.
GGAGTGATATGTGTGTGGGTCATTCTTGAGATGGTGGCATTTGGACATGGCATTTTGGAAAATAATTACTTAATGTTTCTAGATTTAATTTAATGTAAATGTATTTGGGTACATCTTCCCATTCACAATAAAATAATATGGTAGCTTAATGACGTTAAATAATTGTTACCATTATGATAACACCAATGACACATTTTAGGTAATTGAGGATTTTACAAGATGAGGCCACGATGTTCATGAACCCTTTTTAAAATAATTTACTAAAGTGATATAATTAATCATTTTGCTCTCAATTTCCCTTTATTTACATTGAGTAATGCCAATAACACATTATTCAGACACACCAAATTAATAATGTATAATTTTTGCAGATTAGAGGGTGTGTGTTCCCCTAAGATAATTATGAGACAGTTTGCCATCACTGGGAAACACCTTGCACTTCAATCCATGTACTAGAACAACTGTCTAGAATTGCTCTACAAGTTCTCCCTCTTCATTCCCCTATTTCTCCACTCCTCTCACAGACTTGTTCCCATTGTGTTGTCTGACCCCTGTCCTTCCCGCCCACTCACCTCCCCTCCCCCATCCTTCCCCTCTCCCCGGGCTGGAGGAAGAAAGATCTCTTTCTCCACCAAGAAAACAAAAGAGATCAACGGTTATTGAGGTGTGTGTGTGTACGTGTAACGTAACAGGAGACCGCACAAAATAGTTAAAACACACTGGCCAATGGCTGAGCTTGATTGGTAATGGGTTGAATGATTGTGAGCTAGTATGTCCATCTATTGGTCGTTACACCAGGAAAGGGCTTCCTGGGGTGAAAAGGCCGTTTTAAGATTCGAGTTGGCACAGGGTGCATCTTGATAGTCTAAAGTAGCCTCCTGCTTGTTCCCTCCATCTGCACTGTTCAGCAAATTGACCAAAGCAATATGGAAGATGCCTTCCAGCGCTTTGCTTTCACCTGACAAGTTCTTTCACATCAGTTCATATGACGGGAAGAAAATTGTGGCCATTCAATCTATTTTGTCTTGCGTATAACATGTAGTTTTGTGATGGTACAGCTATGATGTCCATATACAAATTTGTCCTTGTGGACCATAACATCTATCTTGTCTTCCCTTGTCATTTAAATGGTTTACCCAGAAACCACATTTGCCCACTTTTCCTATTCTTGTATATACTAAACTTTAGATAGGCTGATATCTTGAATTACTTCCTGAAGACCACGATTACTCTTCAAAAGAGCGTCATCATTCGTCACGATAGTTGAGCTTGGCTTCTCTTCCAGGCCTTCAATTCTCACCACTGTTATTCTTTTTTCAAATACGACTCTTGGAAGCTAGGGAACGACGTTGCCAGTGCCACAAAGCATCTTCCCGGTGAGCACAGGATGTTAAAAAGAGTGGGCCGAGAGGACAGGGAGAGTAGAGAGAGTGAGTGGGAGGGAGAGGGTAGACATACATACTGCCTGCTAGAGCTGTCACAACACAGTGAATGTATCCCTCGCCTGCTAGGAAGTTCCAACCACTGTAGACAGTGGTGAAAATTGTAATCCACAGACGTATGTTTAAATAACATGAATCACAAACCGAGCAGTTATGAATAAGAAAATCAAATGGTCCACCCTTTGTACATAATTGTAGAACCTTAGTGTGGTTGTTTTTCTATGTGACCATGAGCCATTTTCTCAGGTGATGTGTTTGTCTAAAAGTTAGGGATCCGTTTTAGAATCCTGCTGTGAAGCAGCATTCGGGAAAGTATTCAGACCCCTTGACATTTTCTACATTTTTGTTACAGCCTGATTCTAAAATGGATTAAATTGTTTTAAGGTACACACCTGTCTATATAACATTTGGCAGTGCATATCAGAGCAAAAACCAAGCCATGAGGTCGAAGGAATTGTCTGTAGATTGTCCAAGTCAGGATTGTGTCGAGGCACAGATTATTTATTTTTTTAACCATTATTTAACTAGGCAAGTCAGTTAAGAACAAATTCTTATTTTCAATGACAGCCTAGGAACAGTGGGTTAACTGCCTGTTCAAGGGCAGAACAACAGATTTGTACCTTGTCATCTCAGGGGTTTGAACTTGCAACCTTCCGGTTACTAGTCCAACACTCTAACCACTAGGCTACCCTGCTGCCCCAGATCTGGAGAAGGGGTACCAAAACATTTCTGCAGCATTGAAGATCCCCAAGAACACATCATGCTTAAATGGAAGAAGTTTGGAACCACCAATAGAAGAAGTTCGGAACCACCTCTTCCTAGAGCTGGACGCCTGGCCAAACGGAGCAATCGGGGGAGAAGGGCCCTGGTCAGGGAGGTGACAAAAAACCCGATGGTCACTTTGACAGAGAATGACAACCATCTCTGCAGCACTCCACCAATCAGGCCTTTATGGTAGAGTGGCCAGATGGAAGCCACTCCTCAGTAAAAGGCACGTGACAACCTGCTGGAGTTTGCCAAAAGGGACCAAAAGACTCTCAGACCACGAGAAACAAGATTCTCTGGTCTAATGAAACCAAGATTGAACTATTTGGCCTGTATGTAAAGTGTCGCATCTGGAGGAACCCTGGCACCATCATTACGTGAAGCATGGCGATTGCAGCATCATGCTGTGGGGATGTTTTTCAGTGGCAGGGACTGGGAGACTAGTCAGGATTGAGGCAAAGCTGTACGGAGCAAAGTACAGAGAGATCCTTGATGAAAACCTGCTCCAGAGCGCTCAGGACCTCAGACGGGGGTGAAGGATCACCTTCCAACAGGACAACAACCCTAAGCACACAGCCAAGAGAACACAGGAGTGGCTTCAGGACAAGTCTCTGTCCTTGAGAGGCCCAGCTAGAGCCCAGACTTGAACCCAATCAAACATCTCTGGAGAGACCTGAAAATGGCGTGCAGCATTTTCAAACTGCAACATTTTGGCGTGCAGCATTTTGTCCAAACTGACAAAACTTGAGAGGATCTGCAGAGAGAAATGGGAGAAACTCTACAAATACAGGTGTGCCAAGCTTGTAGCGTCATACCCAAGAAGCCTCGAGTCTGTAATTGCTGCCAAAGGTGCTTCAACAAAGTACTGATTAAAGGTTCTGAATACTTATGTAAATGTGATATTTTTTTTATTTTATTTTTTTATAAATTTGCACAAATTTCTACAAAACTGTTTTTGGTTTGTCATTATGGGGTATTGTGTGTAAATTGATGAGGGGAGAAAAAAAATATTCAATACATTTTAGAATAAGGCTGTAACAACAAAATATGGAAATAACCTACTCATTCAAGGGATTTTCTTTATTTTTACTATTTTCTACATTGTAGAATAATAGTGAAGACATCAAAACTATTAAATAACACATATGGAATCATGTAATAACCAAAAAAGTGTTTAACAAATCAAATCACAATAAAAGTTCATTTGTGGATTTTCTTTCCTTCTTAATGTGTTTGAGCATATCAGTTGTGTTGTGACAAGGTAGGGGTGGTATACAGAAGATAGCCCTATTTGGTAAGAGACCAAGTCCATATTATTGGAAGAACAGCTCAAATAAACAAAGAGAAATGACAGTCCATCATTACTTTAAGACATGAAAGTCAGTCAATCCAGAAAAGGTCGAGAACTTTGAAAGTGCAGTGGCAAAAACCATGAAGCGGTATGATGAAACTGTCTCTCATGAGGACCGCCACAGGAAAGACTTACCTCTGCTGTGGTATGATGAAACTGTCTCTCATGAGGACCGCCACAGGAAAGACTTACCTCTGCTGTGGTATGATGAAACTGTCTCTCATGAGGACCGCCACAGGAAAGACTTACCTCTGCTGTGGTATGATGAAACTGTCTCTCATGAGGACCGCCACAGGAAAGACTTACCTCTGCTGTGGTATGATGAAACTGTCTCTCATGAGGACCGCCACAGGAAAGACTTACCTCTGCTGTGGTATGATGAAACTGTCTCTCATGAGGACCGCCACAGGAAAGACTTACCTCTGCTGTGGTATGATGAAACTGTCTCTCATGAGGACCTCCACAGGAAAGACTTACCTCTGCTGTGGTATGATGAAACTGTCTCTCATGAGGACCGCCACAGGAAAGACTTACCTCTGCTGTGGTATGATGAAACTGGCTCTCATGAGGACCGCCACAGGAAAGACTTACCTCTGCTGTGGTATGATGAAACTGCTCTCATGAGGACCGCCACAGGAAAGACTTACCTCTGCTGTGGTATGATGAAACTGTCTCTCATGAGGACCGCCACAGGAAAGACTTACCTCTGCTGTGGTATGATGAAACTGTCTCTCATGAGGACCGCCACAGGAAAGACTTACCTCTGCTGTGGTATGATGAAACTGTCTCTCATGAGGACCGCCACAGGAAAGACTTACCTCTGCTGTGGTATGATGAAACTGTCTCTCATGAGGACCGCCACAGGAAAGACTTACCTCTGCTGTGGTATGATGAAACTGGCTCTCATGAGGACCGCCACAGGAAAGACTTACCTCTGCTGTGGTATGATGTGAGGGCCACACAAAGACTTATGGTATGATGAAACTGGCTCTCATGAGGACCGCCACAGGAAAGACTTACCTCTGCTGTGGTATGATGAAACTGTCTCTCATGAGGACCGCCACAGGAAAGACTTACCTCTGCTGTGGTATGATGAAACTGGCTCTCATGAGGACCGCCACAGGAAAGACTTACCTCTGCTGTGGTATGATGAAACTGGCTCTCATGAGGACCGCCACAGGAAAGACTTACCTCTGCTGTGGTATGATGAAAGCTCTCATGAGGACCGCCACAGGAAAGAATTACCTCTGCTGTGGTATGATGAAACTGGCTCTCATGAGGACCGCCACAGGAAAGACTTACCTCTGCTGTGGTATGATGAAACTGGCTCTCATGAGGACCGCCACAGGAAATACTTACCTCTGCTGTGGTATGATGAAACTATTTCTCTCATGAGGACCGCCACAGGAAAGACTTACCTCTGCTGTGGTATGATGAAACTGTCTCTCATGAGGACCGCCACAGGAAAGACTTACCTCTGCTGTGGTATGATGAAACTGTCTCTCATGAGGACCGCCACAGGAAAGACTTACCTCTGCTGTGGTATGATGAAACTGTCTCTCATGAGGACCGCCACAGGAAAGACTTACCTCTGCTGTGGTATGATGAAACTGTCTCTCATGAGGACCGCCACAGGAAAGACTTACCTCTGCTGTGGTATGATGAAACTGTCTCTCATGAGGACCGCCACAGGAAAGACTTACCTCTGCTGTGGTATGATGAAACTGTCTCTCATGAGGACCGCCACAGGAAAGACTTACCTCTGCTGTGGTATGATGAAACTGTCTCTCATGAGGACCGCCACAGGAAAGACTTACCTCTGCTGTGGTATGATGAAACTGTCTCTCATGAGGACCGCCACAGGAAAGACTTACCTCTGCTGTGGTATGATGAAACTGTCTCTCATGAGGACCTCCACAGGAAAGACTTACCTCTGCTGTGGTATGATGAAACTGTCTCTCATGAGGACCTCCACAGGAAAGACTTACCTCTGCTGTGGTATGATGAAACTGTCTCTCATGAGGACCGCCACAGGAAAGACTTACCTCTGCTGTGGTATGATGAAACTGGCTCTCATGAGGACCGCCACAGGAAAGACTTACCTCTGCTGTGGTATGATGAAACTGTCTCTCATGAGGACCGCCACAGGAAAGACTTACCTCTGCTGTGGTATGATGAAACTGTCTCTCATGAGGACCGCCACAGGAAAGACTTACCTCTGCTGTGGTATGATGAAACTGTCTCTCATGAGGACCGCCACAGGAAAGACTTACCTCTGCTGTGGTATGATGAAACTGTCTCTCATGAGGACCGCCACAGGAAAGACTTACCTCTGCTGTGGTATGATGAAACTGTCTCTCATGAGGACCGCCACAGGAAAGACTTACCTCTGCTGTGGTATGATGAAACTGTCTCTCATGAGGACCTCCACAGGAAAGACTTACCTCTGCTGTGGTATGATGAAACTGTCTCTCATGAGGACCGCCACAGGAAAGACTTACCTCTGCTGTGGTATGATGAAACTGCTCTCATGAGGACCGCCACAGGAAAGACTTACCTCTGCTGTGGTATGATGAAACTGGCTCTCATGAGGACCGCCACAGGAAAGACTTACCTCTGCTGTGGTATGATGAAACTGGCTCTCATGAGGACCGCCACAGGAAAGACTTACCTCTGCTGTGGTATGATGAAACTGTCTCTCATGAGGACCGCCACAGGAAAGACTTACCTCTGCTGTGGTATGATGAAACTCATGAGGACCGCCACAGGAAAGACTACCTCTGCTGTGGTATGATGAAACTGGCTCTCATGAGGACCGCCACAGGAAAGACTTACCTCTGCTGTGGTATGATGAAACTGGCTCTCATGAGGACCGCCACAGGAAAGACTTACCTCTGCTGTGGTATGATGAAACTGGCTCTCATGAGGACCGCCACAGGAAAGACTTACCTCTGCTGTGTATGATGAAACTGGCTCTCATGAGGACCGCCACAGGAAGATGATGAAACTGGCTCTCATGAGGACCGCCACAGGAAAGACTTACCTCTGCTGTGGTATGATGAAACTGTCTCTCATGAGGACCGCCACAGGAAAGACTTACCTCTGCTGTGGTATGATGAAACTGGCTCTCATGAGGACCGCCACAGGAAAGACTTACCTCTGCTGTGGTATGATGAAACTGGCTCTCATGAGGACCGCCACAGGAAAGAATTACCTCTGCTGTGGTATGATGAAACTGGCTCTCTGAGGACCGCCACATGAGGACCGCCACAGGAAACCTCTGCTGTGGTATGATGAAACTGGCTCTCATGAGGACCGCCACAGGAAAGACTTACCTCTGCTGTGGTATGATGAAACTGGCTCTCATGAGGACCGCCACAGGAAAAACTTACCTCTGCTGTGGTATGATGAAACTGTCTCTCATGAGGACCGCCACAGGAAAGACTTACCTCTGCTGTGGTATGATGAAACTCTCTCATGAGGACCGCCACAGGAAAACTTACCTCTGCTGTGGTATGATGAAACTGTCTCTCATGAGGACCGCCACAGGAAAGACTTACCTCTGCTGTGGTATGATGAAACTGTCTCTCATGAGGACCGCCACAGGAAAGACTTACCTCTGCTGTGGTATGATGAAACTGTCTCTCATGAGGACCGCCACAGGAAAGACTTACCTCTGCTGTGGTATGATGAAACTGTCTCTCATGAGGACCGCCACAGGAAAGACTTACCTCTGCTGTGGTATGATGAAACTGGCTCTCATGAGGACCGCCACAGGAAAGACTTACCTCTGCTGTGGTATGATGAAACTGGCTCTCATGAGGACCGCCACAGGAAAGACTTACCTCTGCTGTGGTATGATGAAACTGTCTCTCATGAGGACCGCCACAGGAAAGACTTACCTCTGCTGTGGTATGATGAAACTGGCTCTCATGAGGACCGCCACAGGAAATACTTACCTCTGCTGTGGTATGATGAAACTGTCTCTCATGAGGACCGCCACAGGAAAGACTTACCTCTGCTGTGGTATGATGAAACTGTCTCTCATGAGGACCGCCACAGGAAAGACTTACCTCTGCTGTGGTATGATGAAACTGTCTCTCATGAGGACCGCCACAGGAAAGACTTACCTCTGCTGTGGTATGATGAAACTGTCTCTCATGAGGACCGCCACAGGAAAGACTTACCTCTGCTGTGGTATGATGAAACTGTCTCTCATGAGGACCGCCACAGGAAAGACTTACCTCTGCTGTGGTATGATGAAACTGTCTCTCATGAGGACCGCCACAGGAAAGACTTACCTCTGCTGTGGTATGATGAAACTGTCTCTCATGAGGACCGCCACAGGAAAGACTTACCTCTGCTGTGGTATGATGAAACTGTCTCTCATGAGGACCTCCACAGGAAAGACTTACCTCTGCTGTGGTATGATGAAACTGTCTCTCATGAGGACCGCCACAGGAAAGACTTACCTCTGCTGTGGTATGATGAAACTGTCTCTCATGAGGACCGCCACAGGAAAGACTTACCTCTGCTGTGGTATGATGAAACTGGCTCTCATGAGGACCGCCACAGGAAAGACTTACCTCTGCTGTGGTATGATGAAACTGTCTCTCATGAGGACCGCCACAGGAAAGACTTACCTCTGCTGTGGTATGATGAAACTGTCTCTCATGAGGACCGCCACAGGAAAGACTTACCTCTGCTGTGGTATGATGAAACTGTCTCTCATGAGGACCGCCACAGGAAAGACTTACCTCTGCTGTGGTATGATGAAACTGTCTCTCATGAGGACCGCCACAGGAAAGACTTACCTCTGCTGTGGTATGATGAAACTGTCTCTCATGAGGACCGCCACAGGAAAGACTTACCTCTGCTGTGGTATGATGAAACTGTCTCTCATGAGGACCTCCACAGGAAAGACTTACCTCTGCTGTGGTATGATGAAACTGTCTCTCATGAGGACCTCCACAGGAAAGACTTACCTCTGCTGTGGTATGATGAAACTGTCTCTCATGAGGACCGCCACAGGAAAGACTTACCTCTGCTGTGGTATGATGAAACTGGCTCTCATGAGGACCGCCACAGGAAAGACTTACCTCTGCTGTGGTATGATGAAACTGGCTCTCATGAGGACCGCCACAGGAAAGACTTACCTCTGCTGTGGTATGATGAAACTGGCTCTCATGAGGACCGCCACAGGAAAGACTTACCTCTGCTGTGGTATGATGAAACTGTCTCTCATGAGGACCGCCACAGGAAATACTTACCTCTGCTGTGGTATGATGAAACTGGCTCTCATGAGGACCGCCACAGGAAAGACTTACCTCTGCTGTGGTATGATGAAACTGGCTCTCATGAGGACCGCCACAGGAAAGACTTACCTCTGCTGTGGTATGATGAAACTGGCTCTCATGAGGACCGCCACAGGAAAGACTTACCTCTGCTGTGGTATGATGAAACTGGCTCTCATGAGGACCGCCACAGGGAAGACTTACCTCTGCTGTGGTATGATGAAACTGGCTCTCATGAGGACCGCCACAGGAAAGACTTACCTCTGCTGTGGTATGATGAAACTGTCTCTCATGAGGACCGCCACAGGAAAGACTTACCTCTGCTGTGGTATGATGAAACTGTCTCTCATGAGGACCGCCACAGGAAAGACTTACCTCTGCTGTGGTATGATGAAACTGGCTCTCATGAGGACCGCCACAGGAAAGAATTACCTCTGCTGTGGTATGATGAAACTGGCTCTCATGAGGACCGCCACAGGAAAGACTTACCTCTGCTGTGGTATGATGAAACTGGCTCTCATGAGGACCGCCACAGGAAATACTTACCTCTGCTGTGGTATGATGAAACTGTCTCTCATGAGGACCGCCACAGGAAAAACTTACCTCTGCTGTGGTATGATGAAACTGTCTCTCATGAGGACCGCCACAGGAAAGACTTACCTCTGCTGTGGTATGATGAAACTGTCTCTCATGAGGACCGCCACAGGAAAGACTTACCTCTGCTGTGGTATGATGAAACTGTCTCTCATGAGGACCGCCACAGGAAAGACTTACCTCTGCTGTGGTATGATGAAACTGTCTCTCATGAGGACCGCCACAGGAAAGACTTACCTCTGCTGTGGTATGATGAAACTGTCTCTCATGAGGACCGCCACAGGAAAGACTTACCTCTGCTGTGGTATGATGAAACTGTCTCTCATGAGGACCGCCACAGGAAAGACTTACCTCTGCTGTGGTATGATGAAACTGTCTCTCATGAGGACCTCCACAGGAAAGACTTACCTCTGCTGTGGTATGATGAAACTGTCTCTCATGAGGACCTCCACAGGAAAGACTTACCTCTGCTGTGGTATGATGAAACTGTCTCTCATGAGGACCGCCACAGGAAAGACTTACCTCTGCTGTGGTATGATGAAACTGGCTCTCATGAGGACCGCCACAGGAAAGACTTACCTCTGCTGTGGTATGATGAAACTGGCTCTCATGAGGACCGCCACAGGAAAGACTTACCTCTGCTGTGGTATGATGAAACTGTCTCTCATGAGGACCGCCACAGGAAAGACTTACCTCTGCTGTGGTATGATGAAACTGTCTCTCATGAGGACCGCCACAGGAAAGACTTACCTCTGCTGTGGTATGATGAAACTGGCTCTCATGAGGACCGCCACAGGAAAGACTTACCTCTGCTGTGGTATGATGAAACTGGCTCTCATGAGGACCGCCACAGGAAAGACTTACCTCTGCTGTGGTATGATGAAACTGTCTCTCATGAGGACCGCCACAGGAAAGACTTACCTCTGCTGTGGTATGATGAAACTGTCTCTCATGAGGACCGCCACAGGAAAGACTTACCTCTGCTGTGGTATGATGAAACTGTCTCTCATGAGGACCGCCACAGGAAAGACTTACCTCTGCTGTGGTATGATGAAACTGTCTCTCATGAGGACCTCCACAGGAAAGACTTACCTCTGCTGTGGTATGATGAAACTGTCTCTCATGAGGACCGCCACAGGAAAGACTTACCTCTGCTGTGGTATGATGAAACTGTCTCTCATGAGGACCGCCACAGGAAAGACTTACCTCTGCTGTGGTATGATGAAACTGTCTCTCATGAGGACCGCCACAGGAAAGACTTACCTCTGCTGTGGTATGATGAAACTGGCTCTCATGAGGACCGCCACAGGAAAGACTTACCTCTGCTGTGGTATGATGAAACTGTCTCTCATGAGGACCGCCACAGGAAAGACTTACCTCTGCTGTGGTATGATGAAACTGGCTCTCATGAGGACCGCCACAGGAAAGACTTACCTCTGCTGTGGTATGATGAAACTGGCTCTCATGAGGACCGCCACAGGAAAGACTTACCTCTGCTGTGGTATGATGAAACTGGCTCTCATGAGGACCGCCACAGGAAAGACTTACCTCTGCTGTGGTATGATGAAACTGGCTCTCATGAGGACCGCCACAGGAAAGACTTACCTCTGCTGTGGTATGATGAAACTGGCTCTCATGAGGACCGCCACAGGAAAGACTTACCTCTGCTGTGGTATGATGAAACTGTCTCTCATGAGGACCGCCACAGGAAAGACTTACCTCTGCTGTGGTATGATGAAACTGGCTCTCATGAGGACCGCCACAGGAAAGACTTACCTCTGCTGTGGTATGATGAAACTGGCTCTCATGAGGACCGCCACAGGAAAGACTTACCTCTGCTGTGGTATGATGAAACTGGCTCTCATGAGGACCGCCACAGGAAAGACTTACCTCTGCTGTGGTATGATGAAACTGGCTCTCATGAGGACCGCCACAGGAAAGACTTACCTCTGCTGTGGTATGATGAAACTGGCTCTCATGAGGACCGCCACAGGAAAGACTTACCTCTGCTGTGGTATGATGAAACTGTCTCTCATGAGGACCGCCACAGGAAAGACTTACCTCTGCTGTGGTATGATGAAACTGTCTCTCATGAGGACCGCCACAGGAAAGACTTACCTCTGCTGTGGTATGATGAAACTGGCTCTCATGAGGACCGCCACAGGAAAGACTTACCTCTGCTGTGGTATGATGAAACTGGCTCTCATGAGGACCGCCACAGGAAAGACTTACCTCTGCTGTGGTATGATGAAACTGGCTCTCATGAGGACCGCCACAGGAAAGACTTACCTCTGCTGTGGTATGATGAAACTGGCTCTCATGAGGACCTCCACAGGAAAGACTTACCTCTGCTGTGGTATGATGAAACTGGCTCTCATGAGGACCTCCACAGGAAAGACTTACCTCTGCTGTGGTATGATGAAACTGGCTCTCATGAGGACCGCCACAGGAAATACTTACCTCTGCTGTGGTATGATGAAACTGGCTCTCATGAGGACCGCCACAGGAAAGACTTACCTCTGCTGTGGTATGATGAAACTGGCTCTCATGAGGACCGCCACAGGAAAGACTTACCTCTGCTGTGGTATGATGAAACTGTCTCTCATGAGGACCGCCACAGGAAAGACTTACCTCTGCTGTGGTATGATGAAACTGTCTCTCATGAGGACCGCCACAGGAAAGACTTACCTCTGCTGTGGTATGATGAAACTGGCTCTCATGAGGACCGCCACAGGAAAGACTTACCTCTGCTGTGGTATGATGAAACTGGCTCTCATGAGGACCGCCACAGGAAATACTTACCTCTGCTGTGGTATGATGAAACTGTCTCTCATGAGGACCGCCACAGGAAAGACTTACCTCTGCTGTGGTATGATGAAACTGGCTCTCATGAGGACCGCCACAGGAAAGACTTACCTCTGCTGTGGTATGATGAAACTGGCTCTCATGAGGACCGCCACAGGAAAGACTTACCTCTGCTGTGGTATGATGAAACTGGCTCTCATGAGGACCGCCACAGGAAAGACTTACCTCTGCTGTGGTATGATGAAACTGGCTCTCATGAGGACCGCCACAGGAAAGGAAAGACTTACCTCTGCTGTGGTATGATGAAACTGGCTCTCATGAGGACCTCCACAGGAAAGACTTACCTCTGCTGTGGTATGATGAAACTGGCTCTCATTAGGACCGCCACAGGAAGGGAAGACCTAGACTTACCTCTGCTGTGGTATGATGAAACTGGCTCTCATGAGGACCGCCACAGGAAAGACTTACCTCTGCTGTGGTATGAGACTGGCTCTCATGAGGACCGCCACAGGAAGGAAGAGACTTACCTCTGCTGTGGTATGATGAAACTGGCTCTCATGAGGACCGCCACAGGAAAGGAAGACCTAGACTTACCTCTGCTGTGGTATGATGAAACTGGCTCTCATGAGGACCGCCACAGGAAAGACTTACCTCTGCTGTGGTGGATGATGACCTAGACTTACCTCTGCTGTGGTATGATGAAACTGGCTCTCATGAGGACCGCCACAGGAAAGGAAGACCTAGACTTACCTCTGCCTTGGTATGATGAAACTGGCTCTCATGAGGACCGCCACAGGAAAGGAAGACTTACCTCTGCTGTGGTATGATGAAACTGGCTCTCATGAGGACCGCCACAGGAAAGGAAGACCTAGACTTACCTCTGCTGTGGTATGATGAAACTGGCTCTCATGAGGACCGCCACAGGAAAGGAAGACTTACCTCTGCTGTGGTATGATGAAACTGGCTCTCATGAGGACCGCCACAGGAAAGGAAGACCTAGACTTACCTCTGCTGTGGTATGATGAACCTGGCTCTCATGAGGACCGCCACAGGAAAGGAAGACCTAGACTTACCTCTGCTGTGGTATGATGAAACTGGCTCTCATGAGGACCGCCACAGGAAAGGAAGACCTAGACTTACCTCTGCTGTGGTATGATGAAACTGGCTCTCATGAGGACCTCCACAGGAAAGGAAGACCTAGACTTACCTCTGCTGCAGAGGATAAATTCATTAGAGCCTCAGAAATTGGAGCCCAAATAAATGTTTCACAGATTTCAAGTAACAGACACACCTCAACATCAACTGTTCAGAGGAGACTGCGTGAATCAGGCCTTCATGTTCGAACTGCTGCAAAGAAACCATTCCTTAAGGACACCAATAATAAGAATAGACTTGCTTGGGCCAAGAAACAGGAGCAATAAATCAAATCAAAGTTTATTTGTCACGTGCACCGAATACAACAGGTGTTTCACCTTACCTTACAGTGAAATGCTGAATACAACAGGTGTTTCACCTTACCTTACAGTGAAATGCTGAATACAACAGGTGTTTCACCTTACCTTACAGTGAAATGCTGAATACAACAGGTGTTTCACCTTACCTTACAGTGAAATGCTGAATACAACAGGTGTTTCACCTTACCTTACAGTGAAATGCTGAATACAACAGGTGTTTCACCTTACCTTACAGTGAAATGCTGAATACAACAGGTGTTTCACCTTACCTTACAGTGAAATGCTTACTTACAGGCTCTAACCAATAGTTTCAAAAAAAGTGTTAGGTGAACAGTAGGTAAGTAAATAAATAAAACAGTAAAAAGACAGGCTATATACAGTAGCAAGGCAATAACAGTAGCGAGGTTACATACAGACACCGGTTAGTCAGGCTGACTGAGGTAGTATGTACATGTAGATATGGTTAATGTGACTATGCATATATGATGAACAGAGAGTATCAGTAGTGTAAAAGAGGGGTTGGGGGGTGGTGGGACACCATGCAGATAGCCCGGTTAGCCAATGTGCGCAAGCACTGGTTGGTCGGCCCAATTGAGGTAGAATGTACATGAATGTATAGTTAAAGTGACTATGCATATATGATAAACAGATAGTAGCAGCAGCGTAAAAATAGGGGTTGGGGGGGCACACAATGCAAATAGTCCTGTTCAGGATTATTATGGCTTGGGGGTAAAAGCTGTTGAGAAACCTTGTTGTCCTAGACTTGGCACTCCGGTACTGCTTGCCATGCGGTAGTAGAGAGAACAGTCTATGACTGGGGTGGCTGGGGACTTTGACCATTTCTAGGGCCTTCCTCTGACACCACCTGGTGTAGAGGTCCTTGATGGCAGGCAGCTTAGCCCCAGTGATGTACTGGGACTAGACATTAGACCGGTGGAAATCTGTCCTTTGGTCTGATGAGTCCAAATTTGAGATTTTTGTGTGGTTCCCACCGTGAAGAATGGAGGAGGTGGTGTGGGGGTGCTTTGCTGATGACACTGTCTGTGATTGATTTAGAATTAAAGGCACACTTAACCAGCATGGCTACCACAGCATTCTGCAGTGATACGCCATCCCATCTGGTTTGCGCTTAGTGGGACTATCATTTTGTTTTTCAACAGGACAATGACCCAACACACCTTCAGGCGGTGGAAGGGCTATTTCACCAAGAAGGAGAGTGATGGAGTGCTGCATCAGATGACCTGGCTTCCACAGTCACCCGACCTCAACCCAATTGAGATGATTTGGGATGACTTCGACCGCGGAGTGAAGAAAAAGCAGCCAAGAAGTGCTCAGCATATGTGGGAACTCCTTCAAGACTGTTCGAAAAGCATTCCAGGTGAAGCTGGTTAAGAGAATGCCAAGAGTGTGCAAAGCTGTCAAGGCAAAGGGTGGCTATCTGAAGAATATAAAATATATTTTGACACTTTTTTGGCCAGAACACTTTTTTGTTTACTACATGATTCCATATTCCTTGTGTTATTTAAAAGTGTTGATGTCTTCACTATTATTCACTATTATTCTATATCCAAACTTTTGACTGGTACTGTATATATTTCTTGGCTTGGGGCTAACACAACTTTAGAAAGTGTGTGTGTGTGTGTGTGTGTGTGTGTGTGTGTGTGTGTGCGTGCATGTGTCATTGCCTCCAGGGGAGTGTGTGTGTGTCCGTGAGACAGACACATGGGCGGGGGTCCATCCATATATTATTTATCAAGTTGCTGAGTGCTGCCTGAAGCAAAAGCTCATGGGTAATGGTTGAAATGCACACTTTTTGAAACATTAGTCAGGTGTCAGGTGAGGTTTAGATGTGATGTGTGTGTTAGATGTGTGTGTGTACATGTCCTCGTGCATGCGTTTGACTGGTGCCAGAATCTACTGTATAAAAATCCCCTTCTGTTAAACTAATAACGTTACATAAAGTTGGAGGAGATTGAAAACAGATTTCAGGGAGCTGCAGTTGGCCAGCAGTGTAATCGGTGGGGATGTATTTTTAATGAGTCCACTGACACACACAGAGAGAGAGTCCCAGACCTAAAGGGGACCTGTCTAGGCAAACTAGCCCAGAAACACAGCCTGAACTAGGGCAGCAGCCAGACCAACACCCCTCCCTACATGGTTCTGTCTGGATCTCCTGCCTCTGCTGTCTTACTGTACCTTCCGCTGTTTGGCCTTACTAGCAAAGGAACTAGCCTAACAATAGCCAGGACAAAGGAGTTAGCTAAAGAAGTGGAAAGAGACTGGCAACCAGGCTACAGAGGAAGCAGTGATTGTTTGTTGTGAACTTTACATTGGCAGTGAAATGTATCCCAGTGTTGTGCTAGTCTTGTTTCAGCTTGTTTATCTACTATTGTTTGTATATGAGTATGGGGGACTATCTAGCTTTGTGTTTGTGTGTGTGTGAGTGAGAGAACGTACATTGTTTTGTTTTCTTTAGTCTGTGTGCGTGCATGCATGTGTGTACTGTATATGTGTGTGTGTCTGGGTGCTCTCTCTCTCTGTACGTTTATGTCTGGGGTGATGCAGCCTTGTGGGTCATGTCGGGTCACCGGCGGGTCATGTCGGGTCACTGGTTGTCTATGAGCTTCTGTCAGCTCACAGGTTCTCAGAAGCATCTTGACGACTCGCGGAGCCTGTCCTGTGCTACACTCTGCTAGCTACAGTATATGTGAGTTTACTACCATTTCTTTAGAATAACTGCTAACCTCCTTCAGGTATACATTAGGCTTAAAACAGAGAGAGACAGGCTGACAGTCAGACAGACAGACAAGCACAGCTACACAAGGACAATCCCCCTAAAACAGAGAGAAAGCAACTCAGCAGAGGAAAAGGTCAATTGAAACGTACAGCTACATATAATAACTAATACACACACACACACACACACACACACACACACACACACACACACACACACACACACACACACACACATAACTGTTTTTACAGTCTCCCCCAGCATCAAGAAGTGACAAAGAGATACTCATTTTGATAATTGTGAGGTAGACATAATTATGGATGTTGTACACACTTTATCTCACGCTG
Source organism: Oncorhynchus nerka (assembly GCF_034236695.1). NCBI lineage: Eukaryota > Metazoa > Chordata > Actinopteri > Salmoniformes > Salmonidae > Oncorhynchus > Oncorhynchus nerka. The sequence goes on along the minus strand of NW_027040226.1, from coordinate 102,688 downwards.
TAATAACCTGTAATAACCTGTAATAACCTGTAATAACCTGCTCCTTCACCCTCTCTGACTTCAAAAGGGAAGCTCATCTGCAAACTGGAGCTCGGAAATGCATTGCCTTTGTTTCCTCCAAGCTGAGCTGGGCCACATAGAGCATTACCTCATCCATCTAACCCCCCCTCTCTCACCCACCCCCTCGTTTACTGAAGTCACACACTCCATGAGGGTGGGAGGACAGTGGAGGCCTGAACGAGGGAGGGAGCTAGATGGAGGCAGGGGGAGATGGATGGAGAGGAGGGAGAGACGAGGGGTGACAGCCCCCATGAAACGGCTGACTTGGCAGGAGGATCAGTTGAGCAGCAGATGCTGCTTGCACACACATACACAGACACACACACACACAAACACGTACACACACACAGACATGTACACACAGACACGTGCACACACATACGACACGTACACACAAGCTCTTTTTGTCTGTTACTGTTCCAGCCCTGGGGGAGCTAAACCCTGACTTTTACCTCGGCTCAACAGGCTGGGGTTTCTGTTACTCTGCATATGGTTCAGTCTGGGGCTGCCTGTCTGCCGCGTCTCTCACTCTCTCTGCGCCTCTCTCTGTATCTCTTTCTCTGTCCCGCTCTCTCTATCTAGCTCTCTCTCTCGCCTGTCTCCTGTCCTCTCTGTCTCCCCTCATCCTCCCTCCTACTGTCCATTTCCTCTCTCCCTGTCTGTCCATCTTCCTCTCTCCCTGTCTGTCCATCTTCCTCTCTCCCTGTCTGTCCATCTTCCTCTCTCCCTGTCTGTCCATCCTTTCCTCTCTCCGTTGCTTCTTCCATCTCTCCCTTTGTCTCTCCCTGTCTCCTTTCTTCCTGTGTTAATGCATTACAGACGTCAATGGCAGTGTGCTGAGACAATGGCAGGCTAATGGGTTTCACAGAGTGGCTGTGCTTTACTTTTGTTTTCTCTTCAGGTTTTCCAGATAAAGGCCAGGGTGAAGGGTGAAGACTCCCTGTAGACTCACATACACAGAGACCTAAACACACACACACACGCACACACGCACGCACGCACACACACACACACACACACACACACACACACACACACACACACACACACACACACACACACACACACACACACACACACACACACACACACACACACAGAGAGAGCAGTCATGTGTAGAGGACAGGCATTATGTCATGGCTTGGGGTGCTTTGTCAATGTACTTCATATTGTCTGTTACATGGACCTAGCTCTGTTCCCTCACTGTCAGAGGAGCGTGCTGTGGGTGTCTCTCTCTCTGTTTCTCTCTGTTCCCACACTGCTCAGTCAGAGGAGCGTGCTGTGGGTGTCTCTCTCTCTGTTTCTCTCTGTTCCCTCACTGGCCAGTCAGAGGAGCGTGCTGTGGGTGTCTCTCTCTCTGTTTCTCTCTGTTCCCTCACTGCTCAGTCAGAGGAGCGTGCTGTGGGTGTCTCTCTCTCTGTTTCTCTCTGTTCCCTCACTGGCCAGTCAGAGGAGCGTGCTGTGGGTCTCTCTCTCTCTGTTTCTCTCTGTTCCCTCACTGTCAGAGGAGCGTGCTGTGGGTGTCTCTCTCTCTGTTTCTCTCTGTTCCCTCACTGCTCAGTCAGAGGAGCGTGCTGTGGGTCTCTCTCTCTCTGTTTCTCTCTGTTCCCTCACTGTCAGAGGAGCGTGCTGTGGGACTCTCTCTCTCTGTTTCTCTCTGTTCCCACACTGCTCAGTCAGAGGAGCGTGCTGTGGGTGTCTCTCTCTCTGTTTCTCTCTGTTCCCTCACTGTCAGAGGAGCGTGCTGTGGGTGTCTCTCTCTCTGTTTCTCTCTGTTCCCTCACTGCCCAGTCAGAGGAGCGTGCTGTGGGTGTCTCTCTCTCTCTGTTTCTCTCTGATCCCACACTGCTCAGTCAGAGGAGCGTGCTGTGGGTGTCTCTCTCTCTGTTTCTCTCTGTTCCCTCACTGTCAGAGGAGCGTGCTGTGGGTCTCTCTCTCTCTGTTTCTCTCTGTTCCCTCACTGGCCAGTCAGAGGAGCGTGCTGTCGGTGTCTCTCTCTCTCTGTTTCTCTCTGTTCCCTCACTGGCCAGTCAGAGGAGCGTGCTGTGGGTGTCTCTCTCTCTGTTTCTCTCTGTTCCCTCACTGCTCAGTCAGAGGAGCGTGCTGTGGGTGTCTCTCTCTCTCTGTTTCTCTCTGTTCCCTCACTGCTCAGTCAGAGGAGCGTGCTGTGGGTGTCTCTCTCTCTGTTTATCTCTGTTCCCACACTGGCCAGTCAGAGGAGCGTGCTGTGAGTCTCTCTCTCTCTGTTTCTCTCTGTTCCCTCACTGGCCAGTCAGAGGAGCGTGCTGTGAGTCTCTCTCTCTCTGTTTCTCTCTGTTCCCTCACTGGCCAGTCAGAGGAGCGTGCTGTGGGTGTCTATCTCTCTGTTTCTCTCTGTTCCCACACTGCTCAGTCAGAGGAGCGTGCTGTGGGTGTCTCTCTCTCTCTGTTTCTCTCTGTTCCCTCACTGGCCAGTCAGAGGAGCGTGCTGTGGGTGTCTCTCTCTCTGTTTCTCTCTGTTCCCTCACTGTCAGAGGAGCGTGCTGTGGGTGTCTCTCTCTCTCTGTTTCTCTCTGTTCCCTCACTGGCCAGTCAGAGGAGCGTGCTGTGGGTGTCTCTCTCTCTGTTTCTCTCTGTTCCCTCACTGCTCAGTCAGAGGAGCGTGCTGTGGGTGTCTCTCTCTCTCTGTTTCTCTCTGTTCCCTCACTGGCCAGTCAGAGGAGCGTGCTGTGTGTGTCTCTCTCTCTGTTTCTCTCTTTTCCCTCACTGCTCAGTCAGAGGAGCGTGCTGTGGGTGTCTCTCTCTCTGTTTCTCTCTGTTCCCTCACTGCCCAGTCAGAGGAGCGTGCTGTGGGTGTCTCTCTCTCTCTGTTTCTCTCTGATCCCACACTGCTCAGTCAGAGGAGCGTGCTGTGGGTGTCTCTCTCTCTGTTTCTCTCTGTTCCCTCACTGTCAGAGGAGCGTGCTGTGGGTCTCTCTCTCTCTGTTTCTCTCTGTTCCCTCACTGGCCAGTCAGAGGAGCGTGCTGTCGGTGTCTCTCTCTCTCTGTTTCTCTCTGTTCCCTCACTGGCCAGTCAGAGGAGCGTGCTGTGGGTGTCTCTCTCTCTGTTTCTCTCTGTTCCCTCACTGCTCAGTCAGAGGAGCGTGCTGTGGGTTCTCTCTCTCTGTTTCTCTCTGTTCCCTCACTGCTCAGTCAGAGGAGCGTGCTGTGGGTGTCTCTCTCTGTTTATCTCTGTTCCCACACTGGCCAGTCAGAGGAGCGTGCTGTGAGTCTCTCTCTCTGTTTCTCTCTGTTCCCTCACTGGCCAGTCAGAGGAGCGTGCTGTGAGTCTCTCTCTCTGTTTCTCTCTGTTCCCTCACTGGCCAGTCAGAGGAGCGTGCTGTGGGTGTCTATCTCTCTGTTTCTCTCTGTTCACTGCTCAGTCAGAGGAGCGTGCTGTGGGTGTCTCTCTCTCTCTGTTTCTCTCTGTTCCCTCACTGGCCAGTCAGAGGAGCGTGCTGTGGGTGTCTCTCTCTCTGTTTCTCTCTGTTCCCTCACTGTCAGAGGAGCGTGCTGTGGGTGTCTCTCTCTCTCTGTTTCTCTCTGTTCCCTCACTGGCCAGTCAGAGGAGCGTGCTGTGGGTGTCTCTCTCTCTGTTTCTCTCTGTTCCCTCACTGCTCAGTCAGAGGAGCGTGCTGTGGGTGTCTCTCTCTCTCTGTTTCTCTCTGTTCCCTCACTGGCCAGTCAGAGGAGCGTGCTGTGTGTGTCTCTCTCTCTGTTTCTCTCTTTTCCCTCACTGCTCAGTCAGAGGAGCGTGCTGTGGGTGTCTCTCTCTCTGTTTCTCTCTGTTCCCTCACTGTCAGAGGAGCGTGCTGTGGGTGTCTCTCTCTCTCTGTTTCTCTCTGTTCCCACACTGCTCAGTCAGAGGAGCGTGCTGTGGGTGTCTCTCTCTCTCTGTTTCTCTCTGTTCCCTCACTGCTCAGTCAGAGGAGCGTGCTGTGGGTCTCTCTCTCTCTGTTTCTCTCTGTTCCCACACTGCTCAGTCAGAGAAGCGTGCTGTGGGTGTCTCTCTCTCTCTGTTTCTCTCTGTTCCCACACTGGCCAGTCAGAGGAGCGTGCTGTGAGTCTCTCTCTCTCTGTTTCTCTCTGTTCCCTCACTGGCCAGTCAGAGGAGCGTGCTGTGGGTGTCTCTCTCTCTGTTTCTCTCTGTTCCCTCACTGTCAGAGGAGCGTGCTGTGGGTGTCTCTCTCTCTGTTTCTCTCTGTTCCCTCACTGCTCAGTCAGAGGAGCGTGCTGTGGGTGTCTCTCTCTCTCTGTTTCTCTCTGTTCCCTCACTGCTCAGTCAGAGGAGCGTGCTGTGGGTCTCTCTCTCTCTATTTCTCTCTGTTCCCTCACTGTCAGAGGAGCGTGCTGTGGGTCTCTCTCTCTCTGTTTCTCTCTGTTCCCTCACTGTCAGAGGAGCGTGCTGTGGGTCTCTCTCTCTCTGTTTCTCTCTGTTCCCACACTGCTCAGTCAGAGGAGCGTGCTGTGGGTGTCTCTCTCTCTGTTTCTCTCTGTTCCCTCACTGTCAGAGGAGCGTGCTGTGGGTGTCTCTCTCTCTCTGTTTCTCTCTGTTCCCACACTGGCCAGTCAGAGGAGCGTGCTGTGGGTGTCTCTCTCTCTGTTTCTCTCTGTTCCCTCACTGGCCAGTCAGAGGAGCGTGCTGTGGGTGTCTCTCTCTCTGTTTCTCTCTGTTCCCTCACTGGCCAGTCAGAGGAGCGTGCTGTGGGTGTCTCTCTCTCTGTTTCTCTCTGTTCCCTCACTGGCCAGTCAGAGGAGCGTGCTGTGGGTGTCTCTCTCTCTCTCTGTTTCTCTCTGTTCCCACACTGCTCAGTCAGAGGAGCGTGCTGTGGGTGTCTCTCTCTCTGTTTCTCTCTGTTCCCTCACTGTCAGAGGAGCGTGCTGTGGGTGTCTCTCTCTCTGTTTCTCTCTGTTCCCTCACTGCTCAGTCAGAGGAGCGTGCTGTGGGTCTCTCTCTCTCTGTTTCTCTCTGTTCCCACACTGCTCAGTCAGAGGAGCGTGCTGTGGGTGTCTCTATCTCTCTGTTTCTCTCTGTTCCCACACTGGCCAGTCAGAGGAGCGTGCTGTGGGTGTCTCTCTCTCTCTATTTCTCTCTGTTCCCACACTGCTCAGTCAGAGGAGCGTGCTGTGGGTGTCTCTCTCTCTGTTTCTCTCTGTTCCCACACTGCTCAGTCAGAGGAGCGTGCTGTGGGTGTCTCTCTCTCTGGTTCTCTCTGTTCCCACACTGGCCAGTCAGAGGAGCGTGCTGTGAGTCTCTCTCTCTCTGTTTCTCTCTGTTCCCTCACTGGCCAGTCAGAGGAGCGTGCTGTGGGTGTCTCTCTCTCTGTTTCTCTCTGTTCCCTCACTGTCAGAGGAGCGTGCTGTGGGTGTCTCTCTCTCTGTTTCTCTCTGTTCCCTCACTGCTCAGTCAGAGGAGCGTGCTGTGGGTGTCTCTCTCTCTCTGTTTCTCTCTGTTCCCTCACTGCTCAGTCAGAGGAGCGTGCTGTGGGTCTCTCTCTCTCTGTTTCTCTCTGTTCCCTCACTGTCAGAGGAGCGTGCTGTGGGTCTCTCTCTCTCTGTTTCTCTCTGTTCCCTCACTGGCCAGTCAGAGGAGCGTGCTGTGGGTGTCTCTCTCTCTGTTTCTCTCTGTTCCCTCACTGTCAGAGGAGCGTGCTGTGGGTGTCTCTCTCTCTCTGTTTCTCTCTGTTCCCTCACTGGCCAGTCAGAGGAGCGTGCTGTGTGTGTCTCTCTCTCTGTTTCTCTCTTTTCCCTCACTGCTCAGTCAGAGGAGCGTGCTGTGGGTGTCTCTCTCTCTGTTTCTCTCTGTTCCCTCACTGTCAGAGGAGCGTGCTGTGGGTGTCTCTCTCTCTCTGTTTCTCTCTGTTCCCACACTGCTCAGTCAGAGAAGCGTGCTGTGGGTGTCTCTCTCTCTCTGTTTCTCTCTGTTCCCACACTGGCCAGTCAGAGGAGCGTGCTGTGAGTCTCTCTCTCTCTGTTTCTCTCTGTTCCCTCACTGGCCAGTCAGAGGAGCGTGCTGTGGGTGTCTCTCTCTCTGTTTCTCTCTGTTCCCTCACTGTCAGAGGAGCGTGCTGTGGGTGTCTCTCTCTCTGTTTCTCTCTGTTCCCTCACTGCTCAGTCAGAGGAGCGTGCTGTGGGTGTCTCTCTCTCTCTGTTTCTCTCTGTTCCCTCACTGCTCAGTCAGAGGAGCGTGCTGTGGGTCTCTCTCTCTCTGTTTCTCTCTGTTCCCTCACTGTCAGAGGAGCGTGCTGTGTCTCTTCTCTCTGTTTCTCTCTGTTCCCTCACTGTCAGTCAGGAGCGTGCTGTGGGTCTCTCTCTCTCTGTTTCTCTCTGTTCCCTCACTGCTCAGTCAGAGGAGCGTGCTGTGGGTGTCTCTCTCTGTTTCTCTCTGTTCCCTCACTGTCAGAGGAGCGTGCTGTGGGTGTCTCTCTCTCTCTGTTTCTCTCTGTTCCCACACTGGCCAGTCAGAGGAGCGTGCTGTGGGTGTCTCTCTCTCTGTTTCTCTCTGTTCCCTCACTGGCCAGTCAGAGGAGCGTGCTGTGGGTGTCTCTCTCTCTGTTTCTCTCTGTTCCCTCACTGGCCAGTCAGAGGAGCGTGCTGTGGGTGTCTCTCTCTCTCTGTTTCTCTCTGTTCCCTCACTGGCCAGTCAGAGGAGCGTGCTGTGGGTGTCTCTCTCTCTCTGTTTCTCTCTGTTCCCTCACTGTCAGAGGAGCGTGCTGTGGGTGTCTCTCTCTCTGTTTCTCTCTGTTCCCTCACTGCTCAGTCAGAGGAGCGTGCTGTGTGTCTCTCTCTCTCTGTTTCTCTCTGTTCCCACACTGCTCAGTCAGAGGAGCGTGCTGTGGGTGTCTCTATCTCTCTGTTTCTCTCTGTTCCCACACTGGCCAGTCAGAGGAGCGTGCTGTGGGTGTCTCTCTCTCTCTATTTCTCTCTGTTCCCACACTGCTCAGTCAGAGGAGCGTGCTGTGGGTGTCTCTCTCTCTGTTTCTCTCTGTTCCCTCACTGTCAGAGGAGCGTGCTGTGGGTGTCTCTCTCTCTGTTTCTCTCTGTTCCCACACTGCTCAGTCAGAGGAGCGTGCTGTGGGTGTCTCTCTCTCTGGTTCTCTCTGTTCCCACACTGGCCAGTCAGAGGAGCGTGCTGTGAGTCTCTCTCTCTCTGTTTCTCTCTGTTCCCTCACTGGCCAGTCAGAGGAGCGTGCTGTGGGTGTCTCTCTCTCTGTTTCTCTCTGTTCCCTCACTGTCAGAGGAGCGTGCTGTGGGTGTCTCTCTCTCTGTTTCTCTCTGTTCCCTCACTGCTCAGTCAGAGGAGCGTGCTGTGGGTGTCTCTCTCTCTGTTTCTCTCTGTTCCCTCACTGCTCAGTCAGAGGAGCGTGCTGTGGGTGTCTCTCTCTCTCTGTTTCTCTCTGTTCCCTCACTGCTCAGTCAGAGGAGCGTGCTGTGGGTCTCTCTCTCAGGGCGTGCTGAGGTCTCTCTCTCTCGTTTCTCTCTGTTCCCTCACTGTCAGAGGAGCGTGCTGTGGGTCTCTCTCTCTCTGTTTCTCTCTGTTCCCTCACTGTCAGAGGAGCGTGCTGTGGGTCTCTCTCTCTCTGTTTCTCTCTGTTCCCACACTGCTCAGTCAGAGGAGCGTGCTGTGGGTGTCTCTCTCTCTGTTTCTCTCTGTTCCCTCACTGTCAGAGGAGCGTGCTGTGGGTGTCTCTCTCTCTCTGTTTCTCTCTGTTCCCACACTGGCCAGTCAGAGGAGCGTGCTGTGGGTGTCTCTCTCTCTGTTTCTCTCTGTTCCCTCACTGGCCAGTCAGAGGAGCGTGCTGTGGGTGTCTCTCTCTCTGTTTCTCTCTGTTCCCTCACTGGCCAGTCAGAGGAGCGTGCTGTGGGTGTCTCTCTCTCTCTGTTTCTCTCTGTTCCCTCACTGGCCAGTCAGAGGAGCGTGCTGTGGGTGTCTCTCTCTCTCTGTTTCTCTCTGTTCCCTCACTGTCAGAGGAGCGTGCTGTGGGTGTCTCTCTCTCTGTTTCTCTCTGTTCCCTCACTGTCAGAGGAGCGTGCTGTGGGTGTCTCTCTCTCTGTTTCTCTCTGTTCCCTCACTGCTCAGTCAGAGGAGCGTGCTGTGTGTCTCTCTCTCTCTGTTTCTCTCTGTTCCCACACTGCTCAGTCAGAGGAGCGTGCTGTGGGTGTCTCTATCTCTCTGTTTCTCTCTGTTCCCTCACTGGCCAGTCAGAGGAGCGTGCTGTGGGTGTCTCTCTCTCTCTGTTTCTCTCTGTTCCCTCACTGCTCAGTCAGAGGAGCGTGCTGTGGGTGTCTCTCTCTCTGTTTCTCTCTGTTCCCTCACTGTCAGAGGAGCGTGCTGTGGGTGTCTCTCTCTCTGTTTCTCTCTGTTCCCACACTGCTCAGTCAGAGGAGCGTGCTGTGGGTGTCTCTCTCTCTGTTTCTCTCTGTTCCCACACTGGCCAGTCAGAGGAGCGTGCTGTGAGTCTCTCTCTCTCTGTTTCTCTCTGTTCCCTCACTGGCCAGTCAGAGGAGCGTGCTGTGGGTGTCTCTCTCTCTGTTTCTCTCTGTTCCCTCACTGTCAGAGGAGCGTGCTGTGGGTGTCTCTCTCTCTGTTTCTCTCTGTTCCCTCACTGCTCAGTCAGAGGAGCGTGCTGTGGTGTGTCTCTCTCTCTGTTTCTCTCTGTTCCCTCACTGCTCAGTCAGAGGAGCGTGCTGTGGGTCTCTCTCTCTCTGTTTCTCTCTGTTCCCTCACTGTCAGAGGAGCGTGCTGTGGGTCTCTCTCTCTCTGTTTCTCTCTGTTCCCTCACTGTCAGAGGAGCGTGCTGTGGGTCTCTCTCTCTCTGTTTCTCTCTGTTCCCACACTGCTCAGTCAGAGGAGCGTGCTGTGGGTGTCTCTCTCTCTGTTTCTCTCTGTTCCCTCACTGTCAGAGGAGCGTGCTGTGGGTGTCTCTCTCTCTGTTTCTCTCTGTTCCCTCACTGTCAGAGGAGCGTGCTGTGGGTGTCTCTCTCTCTGTTTCTCTCTGTTCCCTCACTGCTCAGTCAGAGGAGCGTGCTGTGGGTGTCTCTCTCTGTTTCTCTCTGTTCCCTCACTGTCAGATGAGCGTGCTGTTTCTCTGTTTCTCTCTGTTCCCTCACTGGCCAGTCAGAGGAGCGTGCTGTGGGTGTCTCTCTCTCTCTGTTTCTCTCTGTTCCCTCACTGCTCAGTCAGAGGAGCGTGCTGTGGGTGTCTCTCTCTGTTTCTCTCTGTTCCCTCACTGTCAGAGGAGCGTGCTGTGGGTGTCTCTCTCTCTGTTTCTCTCTGTTCCCTCACTGCTCAGTCAGAGGAGCGTGCTGTGGGTGTCTCTCTCTCTGTTTCTCTCTGTTCCCACACTGCTCAGTCAGAGGAGCGTGCTGTGGGTGTCTCTCTCTCTGTTTCTCTCTGTTCCCTCACTGGCCAGTCAGAGGAGCGTGCTGTGGGTGTCTCTCTCTCTCTGTTTCTCTCTGTTCCCTCACTGCTCAGTCAGAGGAGCGTGCTGTGGGTGTCTCTCTCTCTGTTTCTCTCTGTTCCCTCACTGTCAGAGGAGCGTGCTGTGGGTGTCTCTCTCTCTGTTTCTCTCTGTTCCCTCACTGCTCAGTCAGAGGAGCGTGCTGTGGGTCTCTCTCTCTCTGTTTCTCTCTGTTCCCACACTGCTCAGTCAGAGGAGCGTGCTGTGGGTGTCTCTCTCTCTCTGTTTCTCTCTGTTCCCTCACTGGCCAGTCAGAGGAGCGTGCTGTGGGTGTCTCTCTCTCTGTTTCTCTCTGTTCCCTCACTGCTCAGTCAGAGGAGCGTGCTGTGGGTGTCTCTCTCTCTGTTTCTCTCTGTTCCCTCACTGTCAGAGGAGCGTGCTGTGGGTGTCTCTCTCTCTGTTTCTCTCTGTTCCCTCACTGCTCAGTCAGAGGAGCGTGCTGTGGGTGTCTCTCTCTCTGTTTCTCTCTGTTCCCTCACTGGCCAGTCAGAGGAGCGTGCTGTGAGTCTCTCTCTCTCTGTTTCTCTCTGTTCCCTCACTGGCCAGTCAGAGGAGCGTGCTGTGGGTGTCTCTCTCTCTGTTTCTCTCTGTTCCCTCACTGTCAGAGGAGCGTGCTGTGGGTGTCTCTCTCTCTGTTTCTCTCTGTTCCCTCACTGCCAGTCAGAGGAGCGTGCTGTGGGTGTCTCTCTCTCTCTCTGTTTCTCTCTGTTCCCTCACTGCTCAGTCAGAGGAGCGTGCTGTGGGTGTCTCTCTCTCTCTGTTTCTCTCTGTTCCCTCACTGTCAGAGGAGCGTGCTGTGGGTCTCTCTCTCTCTGTTTCTCTCTGTTCCCTCACTCCAGTCAGAGGAGCGTGCTGTGGGTCTCTCTCTCTCTGTTTCTCTCTGTTCCCTCACTGCTCAGTCAGAGGAGCGTGCTGTGGGTGTCTCTCTCTCTGTTTCTCTCTGTTCCCTCACTGGTCAGAGGAGCGTGCTGTGGGTGTCTCTCTCTCTCTGTTTCTCTCTGTTCCCACACTGCTCAGTCAGAGGAGCGTGCTGTGGGTGTCTCTCTCTCTGTTTCTCTCTGTTCCCTCACTGTCAGAGGAGCGTGCTGTGGTGTCTCTCTCTCTGTTTCTCTCTGTTCCCTCACTGGCCAGTCAGAGGAGCGTGCTGTGGGTGTCTCTCTCTCTGTTTCTCTCTGTTCCCTCACTGTCAGAGGAGCGTGCTGTGGGTGTCTCTCTCTCTCTGTTTCTCTCTGTTCCCTCACTGGCCAGTCAGAGGAGCGTGCTGTGGGTGTCTCTCTCTCTGTTTCTCTCTGTTCCCTCACTGCTCAGTCAGAGGAGCGTGCTGTGGGTGTCTCTCTCTCTGTTTCTCTCTGTTCCCTCACTGTCAGAGGAGCGTGCTGTGGGTGTCTCTCTCTCTGTTTCTCTCTGTTCCTCACTGCTCAGTCAGAGGAGCGTGCTGTGGGTGTCTCTCTCTCTCTGTTTCTCTCTGTTCCCACACTGGCCAGTCAGAGGAGCGTGCTGTGAGTCTCTCTCTCTCTGTTTCTCTCTGTTCCCTCACTGGCCAGTCAGAGGAGCGTGCTGTGGGTGTCTCTCTCTCTGTTTCTCTCTGTTCCCTCACTGTCAGAGGAGCGTGCTGTGGGTGTCTCTCTCTCTGTTTCTCTCTGTTCCCTCACTGCTCAGTCAGAGGAGCGTGCTGTGGGTGTCTCTCTCTCTCTGTTTCTCTCTGTTCCCTCACTGCTCAGTCAGAGGAGCGTGCTGTGGGTGTCTCTCTCTCTGTTTCTCTCTGTTCCTCACTGTCAGAGGAGCGTGCTGTGGGTCTCTCTCTCTCTGTTTCTCTCTGTTCCCTCACTGTCAGAGGAGCGTGCTGTGGGTCTCTCTCTCTCTGTTTCTCTCTGTTCCCACACTGCTCAGTCAGAGGAGCGTGCTGTGGGTGTCTCTCTCTCTGTTTCTCTCTGTTCCCTCACTGTCAGAGGAGCGTGCTGTGGGTGTCTCTCTCTCTCTGTTTCTCTCTGTTCCCTCACTGGCCAGTCAGAGGAGCGTGCTGTGGGTGTCTCTCTCTCTGTTTCTCTCTGTTCCCTCACTGGCCAGTCAGAGGAGCGTGCTGTGGGTGTCTCTCTCTCTGTTTCTCTCTGTTCCCTCACTGGCCAGTCAGAGGAGCGTGCTGTGGGTGTCTCTCTCTCTGTTTCTCTCTGTTTCACTGGCCAGTCAGAGGAGCGTGCTGTGGGTGTCTCTCTCTCTCTGTTTCTCTCTGTTCCCTCACTGTCAGAGGAGCGTGCTGTGGGTGTCTCTCTCTCTGTTTCTCTCTGTTCCCTCACTGCTCAGTCAGAGGAGCGTGCTGTGGGTCTCTCTCTCTCTGTTTCTCTCTGTTCCCTCACTGCTCAGTCAGAGGAGCGTGCTGTGGGTGTCTCTCTCTCTCTGTTTCTCTCTGTTCCCTCACTGGCCAGTCAGAGGAGCGTGCTGTGGGTGTCTCTCTCTCTGTTTCTCTCTGTTCCCTCACTGCTCAGTCAGAGGAGCGTGCTGTGGGTGTCTCTCTCTCTGTTTCTCTCTGTTCCCTCACTGTCAGAGGAGCGTGCTGTGGGTGTCTCTCTCTCTGTTTCTCTCTGTTCCCACACTGCTCAGTCAGAGGAGCGTGCTGTGGGTGTCTCTCTCTCTGTTTCTCTCTGTTCCCACACTGGCCAGTCAGAGGAGCGTGCTGTGAGTCTCTCTCTCTCTGTTTCTCTCTGTTCCCTCACTGGCCAGTCAGAGGAGCGTGCTGTGGGTGTCTCTCTCTCTGTTTCTCTCTGTTCCCTCACTGTCAGAGGAGCGTGCTGTGGGTGTCTCTCTCTCTGTTTCTCTCTGTTCCCTCACTGCTCAGTCAGAGGAGCGTGCTGTGGGTGTCTCTCTCTCTGTTTCTCTCTGTTCCCTCACTGCTCAGTCAGAGGAGCGTGCTGTGGGTGTGTCTCTCTCTCTGTTTCTCTCTGTTCCCTCACTGCTCAGTCAGAGGAGCGTGCTGTGGGTCTCTCTCTCTGTTTCTCTCTGTTCCCCTCACTGTCAGAGGAGCGTGCTGTGGGTCTCTCTCTCTCTGTTTCTCTCTGTTCCCTCTGTTTCTCTCTGTTTCTCTCTGTTCACTGCTCAGTCAGAGGAGCGTGCTGTGGGTGTCTCTCTCTCTGTTTCTCTCTGTTCCCTCACTGTCAGAGGAGCGTGCTGTGGGTGTCTCTCTCTCTCTGTTTCTCTCTGTTCCCACACTGGCCAGTCAGAGGAGCGTGCTGTGGGTGTCTCTCTCTCTGTTTCTCTCTGTTCCCTCACTGGCCAGTCAGAGGAGCGTGCTGTGGGTGTCTCTCTCTCTGTTTCTCTCTGTTCCCTCACTGGCCAGTCAGAGGAGCGTGCTGTGGGTGTCTCTCTCTCTCTGTTTCTCTCTGTTCCCTCACTGGCCAGTCAGAGGAGCGTGCTGTGGGTGTCTCTCTCTCTCTCTGTTTCTCTCTGTTCCCACACTGCTCAGTCAGAGGAGCGTGCTGTGGGTGTCTCTCTCTCTGTTTCTCTCTGTTCCCTCACTGTCAGAGGAGCGTGCTGTGGGTGTCTCTCTCTCTGTTTCTCTCTGTTCCCTCACTGCTCAGTCAGAGGAGCGTGCTGTGTGTCTCTCTCTCTCTGTTTCTCTCTGTTCCCACACTGCTCAGTCAGAGGAGCGTGCTGTGGGTGTCTCTATCTCTCTGTTTCTCTCTGTTCCCACACTGGCCAGTCAGAGGAGCGTGCTGTGGGTGTCTCTCTCTCTCTATTTCTCTCTGTTCCCACACTGCTCAGTCAGAGGAGCGTGCTGTGGGTGTCTCTCTCTCTGTTTCTCTCTGTTCCCTCACTGTCAGAGGAGCGTGCTGTGGGTGTCTCTCTCTCTGTTTCTCTCTGTTCCCACACTGCTCAGTCAGAGGAGCGTGCTGTGGGTGTCTCTCTCTCTGTTTCTCTCTGTTCCCACACTGGCCAGTCAGAGGAGCGTGCTGTGAGTCTCTCTCTCTCTGTTTCTCTCTGTTCCCTCACTGGCCAGTCAGAGGAGCGTGCTGTGGGTGTCTCTCTCTCTGTTTCTCTCTGTTCCCTCACTGTCAGAGGAGCGTGCTGTGGGTGTCTCTCTCTCTGTTTCTCTCTGTTCCCTCACTGCTCAGTCAGAGGAGCGTGCTGTGGGTGTCTCTCTCTCTCTGTTTCTCTCTGTTCCCTCACTGCTCAGTCAGAGGAGCGTGCTGTGGGTCTCTCTCTCTCTGTTTCTCTCTGTTCCCTCACTGTCAGAGGAGCGTGCTGTGGGTCTCTCTCTCTCTGTTTCTCTCTGTTCCCTCACTGTCAGAGGAGCGTGCTGTGGGTCTCTCTCTCTCTGTTTCTCTCTGTTCCCACACTGCTCAGTCAGAGGAGCGTGCTGTGGGTGTCTCTCTCTCTGTTTCTCTCTGTTCCCTCACTGTCAGAGGAGCGTGCTGTGGGTCTCTCTCTCTCTGTTTCTCTCTGTTCCCTCACTGTCAGAGGAGAGCGTGCTGTGGGTCTCTCTCTCTCTGTTTCTCTCTGTTCCCACACTGCTCAGTCAGAGGAGCGTGCTGTGGGTGTCTCTCTCTCTGTTTCTCTCTGTTCCCTCACTGTCAGATGAGCGTGCTGTGGGTGTCTCTCTCTCTGTTTCTCTCTGTTCCCACACTGGCCAGTCAGAGGAGCGTGCTGTGGGTGTCTCTCTCTCTGTTTCTCTCTGTTCCCTCACTGCTCAGTCAGAGGAGCGTGCTGTGGGTGTCTCTCTCTCTGTTTCTCTCTGTTCCCTCACTGTCAGAGGAGCGTGCTGTGGGTGTCTCTCTCTCTGTTTCTCTCTGTTCCCTCACTGCTCAGTCAGAGGAGCGTGCTGTGGTGTGTCTCTCTCTGTTTCTCTCTGTTCCCACACTGCTCAGTCAGAGGAGCGTGCTGTGGGTGTCTCTCTCTCTGTTTCTCTCTGTTCCCTCACTGGCCAGTCAGAGGAGCGTGCTGTGGGTGTCTCTCTCTCTCTGTTTCTCTCTGTTCCCTCACTGCTCAGTCAGAGGAGCGTGCTGTGGGTGTCTCTCTCTCTGTTTCTCTCTGTTCCCTCACTGTCAGAGGAGCGTGCTGTGGGTGTCTCTCTCTCTGTTTCTCTCTGTTCCCTCACTGCTCAGTCAGAGGAGCGTGCTGTGGGTCTCTCTCTCTCTGTTTCTCTCTGTTCCCACACTGCTCAGTCAGAGGAGCGTGCTGTGGGTGTCTCTCTCTCTCTGTTTCTCTCTGTTCCCACACTGGCCAGTCAGAGGAGCGTGCTGTGGGTGTCTCTCTCTCTCTGTTTCTCTCTGTTCCCACACTGCTCAGTCAGAGGAGCGTGCTGTGGGTGTCTCTCTCTCTGTTTCTCTCTGTTCCCTCACTGTCAGAGGAGCGTGCTGTGGGTGTCTCTCTCTCTGTTTCTCTCTGTTCCCACACTGCTCAGTCAGAGGAGCGTGCTGTGGGTGTCTCTCTCTCTGGTTCTCTCTGTTCCCACACTGGCCAGTCAGAGGAGCGTGCTGTGAGTCTCTCTCTCTCTGTTTCTCTCTGTTCCCTCACTGGCCAGTCAGAGGAGCGTGCTGTGGGTGTCTCTCTCTCTGTTTCTCTCTGTTCCCTCACTGTCAGAGGAGCGTGCTGTGGGTGTCTCTCTCTCTGTTTCTCTCTGTTCCCTCACTGCTCAGTCAGAGGAGCGTGCTGTGGGTGTCTCTCTCTCTCTGTTTCTCTCTGTTCCCTCACTGCTCAGTCAGAGGAGCGTGCTGTGGGTCTCTCTCTCTCTGTTTCTCCCTGTTCCCTCACTGTCAGAGGAGCGTGCTGTGGGTCTCTCTCTCTCTGTTTCTCTCTGTTCCCTCACAGTCAGAGGAGCGTGCTGTGGGTCTCTCTCTCTCTGTTTCTCTCTGTTCCCACACTGCTCAGTCAGAGGAGCGTGCTGTGGGTGTCTCTCTCTCTGTTTCTCTCTGTTCCCTCACTGTCAGAGGAGCGTGCTGTGGGTGTCTCTCTCTCTGTTTCTCTCTGTTCCCACACTGGCCAGTCAGAGGAGCGTGCTGTGGGTGTCTCTCTCTCTGTTTCTCTCTGTTCCCTCACTGGCCAGTCAGAGGAGCGTGCTGTGGGTGTCTCTCTCTCTGTTTCTCTCTGTTCCCTCACTGGCCAGTCAGAGGAGCGTGCTGTGGGTGTCTCTCTCTCTCTGTTTCTCTCTGTTCCCTCACTGGCCAGTCAGAGGAGCGTGCTGTGGGTGTCTCTCTCTCTGTTTCTCTCTGTTCCCTCACTGTCAGAGGAGCGTGCTGTGGGTGTCTCTCTCTCTGTTTCTCTCTGTTCCCTCACTGCTCAGTCAGAGGAGCGTGCTGTGGGTGTCTCTCTCTCTGTTTCTCTCTGTTCCCTCACTGGCCAGTCAGAGGAGCGTGCTGTGGGTGTCTCTCTCTCTCTGTTTCTCTCTGTTCCCTCACTGCTCAGTCAGAGGAGCGTGCTGTGGGTGTCTCTCTCTCTGTTTCTCTCTGTTCCCTCACTGTCAGAGGAGCAGGCTGTGGGTGTCTCTCTCTCTGTTTCTCTCTGTTCCCTCACTGCTCAGTCAGAGGAGCGTGCTGTGGGTGTCTCTCTCTCTGTTTCTCTCTGTTCCCACACTGCTCAGTCAGAGGAGCGTGCTGTGGGTGTCTCTCTCTCTGTTTCTCTCTGTTCCCTCACTGGCCAGTCAGAGGAGCGTGCTGTGGGTGTCTCTCTCTCTGTTTCTCTCTGTTCCCTCACTGCTCAGTCAGAGGAGCGTGCTGTGGGTGTCTCTCTCTGTTTCTCTCTGTTCCCTCACTGTCAGAGGAGCGTGCTGTGGGTGTCTCTCTCTCTGTTTCTCTCTGTTCCCTCACTGCTCAGTCAGAGGAGCGTGCTGTGGGTCTCTCTCTCTCTGTTTCTCTCTGTTCCCTCACTGCCAGTCAGAGGAGCGTGCTGTGGGTGTCTCTCTCTCTGTTTCTCTCTGTTCCCTCACTGCTCAGTCAGAGGAGCGTGCTGTGGGTGTCTCTCTCTCTGTTTCTCTCTGTTCCCTCACTGTCAGAGGAGCGTGCTGTGGGTGTCTCTCTCTCTCTGTTTCTCTCTGTTCCCTCACTGCTCAGTCAGAGGAGCGTGCTGTGGGTGTCTCTCTCTCTGTTTCTCTCTGTTCCCACTGCTCAGTCAGAGGAGGCGTGCTGTGGGTGTCTCTCTGTTTCTCTCTGTTTCACTGCTCAGTCAGAGGAGCGTGCTGTGGGTGTCTCTCTCTCTGTTTCTCTCTGTTCCCTCACTGTCAGAGGAGCGTGCTGTGGGTGTCTCTCTCTCTGTTTCTCTCTGTTCCCTCACTGCTCAGTCAGAGGAGCGTGCTGTGGGTGTCTCTCTCTCTGTTTCTCTCTGTTCCCTCACTGCTCAGTCAGAGGAGCGTGCTGTGGGTGTCTCTCTCTCTGTTTCTCTCTGTTCCCACACTGCTCAGTCAGAGGAGCGTGCTGTGGGTGTCTCTCTCTCTCTGTTTCTCTCTGTTCCCTCACTGGCCAGTCAGAGGAGCGTGCTGTGGGTGTCTCTCTCTCTGTTTCTCTCTGTTCCCTCACTGCTCAGTCGTGCTGTGGGTCTCTCTCTCTGTTTCTCTCTGTTCCCTCACTGTCAGAGGAGCGTGCTGTGGGTGTCTCTCTCTCTGTTTCTCTCTGTTCCCTCACTGCTCAGTCAGAGGAGCGTGCTGTGGGTGTCTCTCTCTCTGTTTCTCTCTGTTCCCTCACTGCTCAGTCAGAGGAGCGTGCTGTGGGTGTCTCTCTCTCTGTTTCTCTCTGTTCCCTCACTGTCGTCTGTGGGTGTTCTCTGTTTCTCTCTGTTCCCTCACTGCTCAGTCAGAGGAGCGTGCTGTGGTGTCTCTCTCTCTCTGTTTCTCTCTGTTCCCACACTGCTCAGTCAGAGGAGCGTGCTGTGGGTGTCTCTCTCTCTGTTTCTCTCTGTTCCCTCACTGGCCAGTCAGAGGAGCGTGCTGTGGGTGTCTCTCTCTCTGTTTCTCTCTGTTCCCTCACTGCTCAGTCAGAGGAGCGTGCTGTGGGTGTCTCTCTCTCTGTTTCTCTCTGTTCCCTCACTGTCAGAGGAGCGTGCTGTGGGTGTCTCTCTCTCTGTTTCTCTCTGTTCCCTCACTGCTCAGTCAGAGGAGCGTGCTGTGGGTGTCTCTCTCTGTTTCTCTCTGTTCCCACACTGGCCAGTCAGAGGAGCGTGCTGTGGGTGTCTCTCTCTCTGTTTCTCTCTGTTCCCTCACTGGCCAGTCAGAGGAGCGTGCTGTGGGTGTCTCTCTCTCTGTTTCTCTCTGTTCCCTCACTGTCAGAGGAGCGTGCTGTGGGTGTCTCTCTCTCTGTTTCTCTCTGTTCCCTCACTGCTCAGTCAGAGGAGCGTGCTGTGGGTGTCTCTCTCTCTGTTTCTCTCTGTTCCCTCACTGCTCAGTCAGAGGAGCGTGCTGTGGGTCTCTCTCTCTCTGTTTCTCTCTGTTCCCTCACTGTCAGGAGCGTGCTGTGGGTCTCTCTCTGTTTCTCTCTGTTCCCTCAGTCAGAGGAGCGTGCTGTGGTGTCTCTCTCTCTCTGTTTCTCTCTGTTCCCTCACTGCTCAGTCAGAGGAGCGTGCTGTGGGTGTCTCTCTCTCTCTGTTTCTCTCTGTTCCCTCACTGTCAGAGGAGCGTGCTGTGGGTCTCTCTCTCTCTGTTTCTCTCTGTTCCCTCACTGTCAGAGGAGCGTGCTGTGGGTCTCTCTCTCTCTGTTTCTCTCTGTTCCCACACTGCTCAGTCAGAGGAGCGTGCTGTGGGTGTCTCTCTCTGTTTCTCTCTTTCTCGTGCTGTGGGTGTTCTGTTTCCTCACTGCCAGTCAGAGGAGCGTGCTGTGGGTCTCTCTCTCTCTGTTTCTCTCTGTTCCCTCACTGCTCAGTCAGAGGAGCGTGCTGTGGGTGTCTCTCTCTCTGTTTCTCTCTGTTCCCTCACTGTCAGAGGAGCGTGCTGTGGGTGTCTCTCTCTCTGTTTCTCTCTGTTCCCTCACTGCTCAGTCAGAGGAGCGTGCTGTGGGTGTCTCTCTCTCTGTTTCTCTCTGTTCCCACACTGCTCAGTCAGAGGAGCGTGCTGTGGGTGTCTCTCTCTCTGTTTCTCTCTGTTCCCTCACTGGCCAGTCAGAGGAGCGTGCTGTGGGTGTCTCTCTCTCTCTGTTTCTCTCTGTTCCCTCACTGCTCAGTCAGAGGAGCGTGCTGTGGGTGTCTCTCTGTTTCTCCTCTGTCAGAGGAGCGTGCTTTCTCTCTGTTCCCTCACACTCAGTCAGAGGAGCGTGCTGTGGGTGTCTCTCTCTCTGTTTCTCTCTGTTCCCTCACTGCTCAGTCAGAGGAGCGTGCTGTGGGTGTCTCTCTCTCTCTGTTTCTCTCTGTTCCCACACTGCTCAGTCAGAGGAGCGTGCTGTGGGTGTCTCTCTCTCTGTTTCTCTCTGTTCCCTCACTGTCAGAGGAGCGTGCTGTGGTGTCTCTCTCTCTGTTTCTTCTGTTCCCACACTGCTCAGTCAGAGGAGCGTGCTGTGGGTCTCTCTCTCTGTTTCTCTCTGTTCCCTCACTGGCCAGTCAGAGGAGCGTGCTGTGGTGTCTCTCTCTCTCTGTTTCTCTCTGTTCCCTCACTGGCCAGTCAGAGGAGCGTGCTGTGGGTGTCTCTCTCTCTGTTTCTCTCTGTTCAGTCAGAGGAGCGTGCTGTGGGTGTCTCTCTCTCTGTTTCTCTCTGTTCCCTCACTGCCAGTCAGAGGAGCGTGCTGTGGGTGTCTCTCTCTCTGTTTCTCTCTGTTCCCTCACTGCTCAGTCAGAGGAGCGTGCTGTGGGTGTCTCTCTCTCTGTTTCTCTCTGTTCCCTCACTGCTCAGTCAGAGGAGCGTGCTGTGGGTGTCTCTCTCTCTGTTTCTCTCTGTTCCCTCACTGCTCAGTCAGAGGAGCGTGCTGTGGGTGTCTCTCTCTCTCTGTTTCTCTCTGTTCCCACACTGCTCAGTCAGAGGAGCGTGCTGTGGGTGTCTCTCTCTCTGTTTCTCTCTGTTCCCTCACTGTCAGAGGAGCGTGCTGTGGGTGTCTCTCTCTCTGTTTCTCTCTGTTCCCTCACTGCTCAGTCAGAGGAGCGTGCTGTGTGTCTCTCTCTCTCTGTTTCTCTCTGTTCCCACACTGCTCAGTCAGAGGAGCGTGCTGTGGGTGTCTCTATCTCTCTGTTTCTCTCTGTTCCCACACTGGCCAGTCAGAGGAGCGTGCTGTGGGTGTCTCTCTCTCTCTATTTCTCTCTGTTCCCACACTGCTCAGTCAGAGGAGCGTGCTGTGGGTGTCTCTCTCTGTTTCTCTCTGTTCCCTCACTGTCAGAGGAGCGTGCTGTGGGTGTCTCTCTCTCTGTTTCTCTCTGTTCCCTCACTGCTCAGTCAGAGGAGCGTGCTGTGGGTGTCTCTCTCTCTGTTTCTCTCTGTTCCCACACTGGCCAGTCAGAGGAGCGTGCTGTGAGTCTCTCTCTCTCTGTTTCTCTCTGTTCCCTCACTGGCCAGTCAGAGGAGCGTGCTGTGGGTGTCTCTCTCTCTGTTTCTCTCTGTTCCCTCACTGTCAGAGGAGCGTGCTGTGGGTGTCTCTCTCTCTGTTTCTCTCTGTTCCCTCACTGCTCAGTCAGAGGAGCGTGCTGTGGGTGTCTCTCTCTCTCTGTTTCTCTCTGTTCCCTCACTGCTCAGTCAGAGGAGCGTGCTGTGGGTCTCTCTCTCTCTGTTTCTCTCTGTTCCCTCACTGTCAGAGGAGCGTGCTGTGGGTCTCTCTCTCTCTGTTTCTCTCTGTTCCCTCACTGTCAGAGGAGCGTGCTGTGGGTCTCTCTCTCTCTGTTTCTCTCTGTTCCCACACTGCTCAGTCAGAGGAGCGTGCTGTGGGTGTCTCTCTCTCTGTTTCTCTCTGTTCCCTCACTGTCAGAGGAGCGTGCTGTGGGTCTCTCTCTCTCTGTTTCTCTCTGTTCCCTCACTGTCAGAGGAGCGTGCTGTGGGTCTCTCTCTCTCTGTTTCTCTCTGTTCCCACACTGCTCAGTCAGAGGAGCGTGCTGTGGGTGTCTCTCTCTCTGTTTCTCTCTGTTCCCTCACTGTCAGATGAGCGTGCTGTGGGTGTCTCTCTCTCTGTTTCTCTCTGTTCCCACACTGGCCAGTCAGAGGAGCGTGCTGTGGGTGTCTCTCTCTCTCTGTTTCTCTCTGTTCCCTCACTGCTCAGTCAGAGGAGCGTGCTGTGGGTGTCTCTCTCTCTGTTTCTCTCTGTTCCCTCACTGTCAGAGGAGCGTGCTGTGGGTGTCTCTCTCTCTGTTTCTCTCTGTTCCCTCACTGCTCAGTCAGAGGAGCGTGCTGTGGGTGTCTCTCTCTCTGTTTCTCTCTGTTCCCACACTGCTCAGTCAGAGGAGCGTGCTGTGGGTGTCTCTCTCTCTGTTTCTCTCTGTTCCCTCACTGGCCAGTCAGAGGAGCGTGCTGTGGGTGTCTCTCTCTCTCTGTTTCTCTCTGTTCCCTCACTGCTCAGTCAGAGGAGCGTGCTGTGGGTGTCTCTCTCTCTGTTTCTCTCTGTTCCCTCACTGTCAGAGGAGCGTGCTGTGGGTGTCTCTCTCTCTGTTTCTCTCTGTTCCCTCACTGCTCAGTCAGAGGAGCGTGCTGTGGGTCTCTCTCTCTCTGTTTCTCTCTGTTCCCACACTGCTCAGTCAGAGGAGCGTGCTGTGGGTGTCTCTCTCTCTCTGTTTCTCTCTGTTCCCACACTGGCCAGTCAGAGGAGCGTGCTGTGGGTGTCTCTCTCTCTCTGTTTCTCTCTGTTCCCACACTGCTCAGTCAGAGGAGCGTGCTGTGGGTGTCTCTCTCTCTGTTTCTCTCTGTTCCCTCACTGTCAGAGGAGCGTGCTGTGGGTGTCTCTCTCTCTGTTTCTCTCTGTTCCCACACTGCTCAGTCAGAGGAGCGTGCTGTGGGTGTCTCTCTCTCTGGTTCTCTCTGTTCCCACACTGGCCAGTCAGAGGAGCGTGCTGTGAGTCTCTCTCTCTCTGTTTCTCTCTGTTCCCTCACTGGCCAGTCAGAGGAGCGTGCTGTGGGTGTCTCTCTCTCTGTTTCTCTCTGTTCCCTCACTGTCAGAGGAGCGTGCTGTGGGTGTCTCTCTCTCTGTTTCTCTCTGTTCCCTCACTGCTCAGTCAGAGGAGCGTGCTGTGGGTGTCTCTCTCTCTCTCTGTTTCTCTCTGTTCCCTCACTGCTCAGTCAGAGGAGCGTGCTGTGGGTCTCTCTCTCTCTGTTTCTCCCTGTTCCCTCACTGTCAGAGGAGCGTGCTGTGGGTCTCTCTCTCTCTGTTTCTCTCTGTTCCCTCACAGTCAGAGGAGCGTGCTGTGGGTCTCTCTCTCTCTGTTTCTCTCTGTTCCCACACTGCTCAGTCAGAGGAGCGTGCTGTGGGTGTCTCTCTCTCTGTTTCTCTCTGTTCCCTCACTGTCAGAGGAGCGTGCTGTGGGTGTCTCTCTCTCTGTTTCTCTCTGTTCCCACACTGGCCAGTCAGAGGAGCGTGCTGTGGGTGTCTCTCTCTCTGTTTCTCTCTGTTCCCTCACTGGCCAGTCAGAGGAGCGTGCTGTGGGTGTCTCTCTCTCTGTTTCTCTCTGTTCCCTCACTGGCCAGTCAGAGGAGCGTGCTGTGGGTGTCTCTCTCTCTCTGTTTCTCTCTGTTCCCTCACTGGCCAGTCAGAGGAGCGTGCTGTGGGTGTCTCTCTCTCTGTTTCTCTCTGTTCCCTCACTGTCAGAGGAGCGTGCTGTGGGTGTCTCTCTCTCTGTTTCTCTCTGTTCCCTCACTGCTCAGTCAGAGGAGCGTGCTGTGGGTGTCTCTCTCTCTGTTTCTCTCTGTTCCCTCACTGGCCAGTCAGAGGAGCGTGCTGTGGGTGTCTCTCTCTCTCTTTCTCTCTGTTCCCTCACTGCTCAGTCAGAGGAGCGTGCTGTGGGTGTCTCTCTCTCTGTTTCTCTCTGTTCCCTCACTGTCAGAGGAGCAGGCTGTGGGTGTCTCTCTCTCTGTTTCTCTCTGTTCCCTCACTGCTCAGTCAGAGGAGCGTGCTGTGGGTGTCTCTCTCTCTGTTTCTCTCTGTTCCCACACTGCTCAGTCAGAGGAGCGTGCTGTGGGTGTCTCTCTCTCTCTGTTTCTCTCTGTTCCCTCACTGGCCAGTCAGAGGAGCGTGCTGTGGGTGTCTCTCTCTCTGTTTCTCTCTGTTCCCTCACTGCTCAGTCAGAGGAGCGTGCTGTGGGTGTCTCTCTCTCTGTTTCTCTCTGTTCCCTCACTGTCAGAGGAGCGTGCTGTGGGTGTCTCTCTCTCTGTTTCTCTCTGTTCCCTCACTGCTCAGTCAGAGGAGCGTGCTGTGGGTGTCTCTCTCTCTGTTTCTCTCTGTTCCCTCACTGCTCAGTCAGAGGAGCGTGCTGTGGGTCTCTCTCTCTCTGTTTCTCTCTGTTCCCTCACTGTCAGAGGAGCGTGCTGTGGGTCTCTCTCTCTCTGTTTCTCTCTGTTCCCTCACTGTCAGAGGAGCGTGCTGTGGGTCTCTCTCTCTCTGTTTCTCTCTGTTCCCACACTGCTCAGTCAGAGGAGCGTGCTGTGGGTGTCTCTCTCTCTGTTTCTCTCTGTTCCCTCACTGTCAGAGGAGCGTGCTGTGGTGTCTCTCTCTCTCTGTTTCTCTCTGTTCCCTCACTGTCAGAGGAGCGTGCTGTGGGTCTCTCTCTCTGTTTCTCTCTGTTCCCTCACTGCTCAGTCAGAGGAGCGTGCTGTGGGTGTCTCTCTCTCTGTTTCTCTCTGTTCCCTCACTGTCAGAGGAGCGTGCTGTGGGTGTCTTTCTCTCTGTTTCTCTCTGTTCCCACACTGGCCAGTCAGAGGAGCGTGCTGTGGGTGTCTCTCTCTCTCTGTTTCTCTCTGTTCCCTCACTGCTCAGTCAGAGGAGCGTGCTGTGGGTGTCTCTCTCTCTGTTTCTCTCTGTTCCCTCACTGTCAGAGGAGCGTGCTGTGGGTGTCTCTCTCTCTGTTTCTCTCTGTTCCCTCACTGCTCAGTCAGAGGAGCGTGCTGTGGGTGTCTCTCTCTCTGTTTCTCTCTGTTCCCTCACTGCTCAGTCAGAGGAGCGTGCTGTGGGTGTCTCTCTCTCTGTTTCTCTCTGTTCCCTCACTGGCCAGTCAGAGGAGCGTGCTGTGGGTGTCTCTCTCTCTCTGTTTCTCTCTGTTCCCTCACTGCTCAGTCAGAGGAGCGTGCTGTGGGTGTCTCTCTCTCTGTTTCTCTCTGTTCCCTCACTGTCAGAGGAGCGTGCTGTGGGTGTCTCTCTCTCTGTTTCTCTCTGTTCCCTCACTGCTCAGTCAGAGGAGCGTGCTGTGGGTCTCTCTCTCTCTGTTTCTCTCTGTTCCCTCACTGCTCAGTCAGAGGAGCGTGCTGTGGGTCTCTCTCTCTCTGTTTCTCTCTGTTCCCTCACTGGCCAGTCAGAGGAGCGTGCTGTGGGTGTCTCTCTCTCTCTGTTTCTCTCTGTTCCCACACTGCTCAGTCAGAGGAGCGTGCTGTGGGTGTCTCTCTCTCTGTTTCTCTCTGTTCCCTCACTGTCAGAGGAGCGTGCTGTGGGTGTCTCTCTCTCTGTTTCTCTCTGTTCCCACACTGCTCAGTCAGAGGAGCGTGCTGTGGGTGTCTCTCTCTCTGTTTCTCTCTGTTCCCTCACTGCCAGTCAGAGGAGCGTGCTGTGGGTCTCTCTCTCTCTGTTTCTCTCTGTTCCCTCACTGGCCAGTCAGAGGAGCGTGCTGTGGGTGTCTCTCTCTCTGTTTCTCTCTGTTCCCTCACTGGCCAGTCAGAGGAGCGTGCTGTGGGTGTCTCTCTCTCTCTGTTTCTCTCTGTTCCCTCACTGGCCAGTCAGAGGAGCGTGCTGTGGGTGTCTCTCTCTCTGTTTCTCTCTGTTCCCTCACTGTCAGAGGAGCGTGCTGTGGGTGTCTCTCTCTCTGTTTCTCTCTGTTCCCTCACTGCTCAGTCAGAGGAGCGTGCTGTGGGTGTCTCTCTCTCTGTTTCTCTCTGTTCCCTCACTGGCCAGTCAGAGGAGCGTGCTGTGGGTGTCTCTCTCTCTCTGTTTCTCTCTGTTCCCTCACTGCTCAGTCAGAGGAGCGTGCTGTGGGTGTCTCTCTCTCTGTTTCTCTCTGTTCCCTCACTGTCAGAGGAGCGTGCTGTGGGTGTCTCTCTCTCTGTTTCTCTCTGTTCCCTCACTGCTCAGTCAGAGGAGCGTGCTGTGGGTGTCTCTCTCTCTGTTTCTCTCTGTTCCCACACTGCTCAGTCAGAGGAGCGTGCTGTGGGTGTCTCTCTCTCTCTGTTTCTCTCTGTTCCCTCACTGGCCAGTCAGAGGAGCGTGCTGTGGGTGTCTCTCTCTCTGTTTCTCTCTGTTCCCTCACTGCTCAGTCAGAGGAGCGTGCTGTGGGTGTCTCTCTCTCTGTTTCTCTCTGTTCCCTCACTGTCAGAGGAGCGTGCTGTGGGTGTCTCTCTCTCTGTTTCTCTCTGTTCCCTCACTGCTCAGTCAGAGGAGCGTGCTGTGGGTGTCTCTCTCTCTCTGTTTCTCTCTGTTCCCTCACTGCTCAGTCAGAGGAGCGTGCTGTGGGTCTCTCTCTCTCTGTTTCTCTCTGTTCCCTCACTGTCAGAGGAGCGTGCTGTGGGTCTCTCTCTCTCTGTTTCTCTCTGTTCCCTCACTGTCAGAGGAGCGTGCTGTGGGTCTCTCTCTCTCTGTTTCTCTCTGTTCACTGCTCAGTCAGAGGAGCGTGCTGTGGGTGTCTCTCTCTCTGTTTCTCTCTGTTCCCTCACTGTCAGAGGAGCGTGCTGTGGTGTCTCTCTCTCTGTTTCTCTCTGTTCCCTCACTGTCAGAGGAGCGTGCTGTGGGTCTCTCTCTCTCTGTTTCTCTCTGTTCCCTCACTGCTCAGTCAGAGGAGCGTGCTGTGGGTGTCTCTCTCTCTGTTTCTCTCTGTTCCCTCACTGTCAGAGGAGCGTGCTGTGGGTGTCTCTCTCTCTGTTTCTCTCTGTTCCTCACTGGCCAGTCAGAGGAGCGTGCTGTGGGTGTCTCTCTCTCTGTTTCTCTCTGTTCCCTCACTGCTCAGTCAGAGGAGCGTGCTGTGGGTGTCTCTCTCTCTGTTTCTCTCTGTTCCCTCACTGTCAGAGGAGCGTGCTGTGGGTGTCTCTCTCTCTGTTTCTCTCTGTTCCCTCACTGCTCAGTCAGAGGAGCGTGCTGTGGGTGTCTCTCTCTCTGTTTCTCTCTGTTCCCTCACTGCTCAGTCAGAGGAGCGTGCTGTGGGTGTCTCTCTCTCTGTTTCTCTCTGTTCCCTCACTGGCCAGTCAGAGGAGCGTGCTGTGGGTGTCTCTCTCTCTCTGTTTCTCTCTGTTCCCTCACTGCTCAGTCAGAGGAGCGTGCTGTGGGTGTCTCTCTCTCTGTTTCTCTCTGTTCCCTCACTGTCAGAGGAGCGTGCTGTGGGTGTCTCTCTCTCTGTTTCTCTCTGTTCCCTCACTGCTCAGTCAGAGGAGCGTGCTGTGGGGTCTCTCTCTCTGTTTCTCTCTGTTCCCACACTGCTCAGTCAGAGGAGCGTGCTGTGGGTGTCTCTCTCTCTCTGTTTCTCTCTGTTCCCTCACTGGCCAGTCAGAGGAGCGTGCTGTGGGTGTCTCTCTCTCTCTGTTTCTCTCTGTTCCCACACTGCTCAGTCAGAGGAGCGTGCTGTGGGTGTCTCTCTCTCTGTTTCTCTCTGTTCCCTCACTGTCAGAGGAGCGTGCTGTGGGTGTCTCTCTCTCTGTTTCTCTCTGTTCCCACACTGCTCAGTCAGAGGAGCGTGCTGTGGGTGTCTCTCTCTCTTTCTCTCTGTTCCCTCACTGGCCAGTCAGAGGAGCGTGCTGTGAGTCTCTCTCTCTCTGTTTCTCTCTGTTCCCTCACTGGCCAGTCAGAGGAGCGTGCTGTGGGTGTCTCTCTCTCTGTTTCTCTCTGTTCCCTCACTGTCAGAGGAGCGTGCTGTGGGTGTCTCTCTCTCTGTTTCTCTCTGTTCCCTCACTGCTCAGTCAGAGGAGCGTGCTGTGGGTGTCTCTCTCTCTCTCTGTTTCTCTCTGTTCCCTCACTGCTCAGTCAGAGGAGCGTGCTGTGGGTCTCTCTCTCTCTGTTTCTCCCTGTTCCCTCACTGTCAGAGGAGCGTGCTGTGGGTCTCTCTCTCTCTGTTTCTCTCTGTTCCCTCACAGTCAGAGGAGCGTGCTGTGGGTCTCTCTCTCTCTGTTTCTCTCTGTTCCCACACTGCTCAGTCAGAGGAGCGTGCTGTGGGTGTCTCTCTCTGTTTCTCTCTGTTCCCTCACTGTCAGAGGAGCGTGCTGTGGGTGTCTCTCTCTCTGTTTCTCTCTGTTCCTCACTGGCCAGTCAGAGGAGCGTGCTGTGGGTGTCTCTCTCTCTGTTTCTCTCTGTTCCCTCACTGGCCAGTCAGAGGAGCGTGCTGTGGGTGTCTCTCTCTCTGTTTCTCTCTGTTCCCTCACTGGCCAGTCAGAGGAGCGTGCTGTGGGTGTCTCTCTCTCTGTTTCTCTCTGTTCCCTCACTGGCCAGTCAGAGGAGCGTGCTGTGGGTGTCTCTCTCTCTGTTTCTCTCTGTTCCCTCACTGTCAGAGGAGCGTGCTGTGGGTGTCTCTCTCTCTGTTTCTCTCTGTTCCCTCACTGCTCAGTCAGAGGAGCGTGCTGTGGGTGTCTCTCTCTCTGTTTCTCTCTGTTCCCTCACTGGCCAGTCAGAGGAGCGTGCTGTGGGTGTCTCTCTCTCTCTGTTTCTCTCTGTTCCCTCACTGCTCAGTCAGAGGAGCGTGCTGTGGGTGTCTCTCTCTCTGTTTCTCTCTGTTCCCTCACTGTCAGAGGAGCAGGCTGTGGGTGTCTCTCTCTCTGTTTCTCTCTGTTCCCTCACTGCTCAGTCAGAGGAGCGTGCTGTGGGTGTCTCTCTCTCTGTTTCTCTCTGTTCCCACACTGCTCAGTCAGAGGAGCGTGCTGTGGGTGTCTCTCTCTCTGTTTCTCTCTGTTCCCTCACTGGCCAGTCAGAGGAGCGTGCTGTGGGTGTCTCTCTCTCTCTGTTTCTCTCTGTTCCCTCACTGGCCAGTCAGAGGAGCGTGCTGTGGGTGTCTCTCTCTCTGTTTCTCTCTGTTCCCTCACTGCTCAGTCAGAGGAGCGTGCTGTGGGTGTCTCTCTCTCTGTTTCTCTCTGTTCCCTCACTGTCAGAGGAGCGTGCTGTGGGTGTCTCTCTCTCTGTTTCTCTCTGTTCCCTCACTGGCCAGTCAGAGGAGCGTGCTGTGGGTGTCTCTCTCTCTGTTTCTCTCTGTTCCCTCACTGCTCAGTCAGAGGAGCGTGCTGTGGGTCTCTCTCTCTCTGTTTCTCTCTGTTCCCACACTGCTCAGTCAGAGGAGCGTGCTGTGGGTGTCTCTCTCTCTCTGTTTCTCTCTGTTCCCACACTGGCCAGTCAGAGGAGCGTGCTGTGGGTCTCTCTGTCTGTTTCTCTCTGTTCCCTCACTGTCAGAGGAGCGTGCTGTGGGTGTCTCTCTCTCTCTGTTTCTCTCTGTTCCCACACTGCTCAGTCAGAGGAGCGTGCTGTGGGTGTCTCTCTCTCTGTTTCTCTCTGTTCCCTCACTGCTCAGTCAGAGGAGCGTGCTGTGGGTGTCTCTCTCTCTGTTTCTCTCTGTTCCCTCACTGTCAGAGGAGCGTGCTGTGGGTGTCTCTCTCTCTGTTTCTCTCTGTTCCCACACTGGCCAGTCAGAGGAGCGTGCTGTGAGTCTCTCTCTCTCTGTTTCTCTCTGTTCCCTCACTGGCCAGTCAGAGGAGCGTGCTGTGGGTGTCTCTCTCTCTCTGTTTCTCTCTGTTCCCTCACTGTCAGAGGAGCGTGCTGTGGGTGTCTCTCTCTCTGTTTCTCTCTGTTCCCTCACTGCTCAGTCAGAGGAGCGTGCTGTGGGTCTCTCTCTCTCTGTTTCTCTCTGTTCCCTCACTGTCAGAGGAGCGTGCTGTGGGTCTCTCTCTCTCTGTTTCTCTCTGTTCCCTCACTGTCAGAGGAGCGTGCTGTGGGTCTCTCTCTCTCTGTTTCTCTCTGTTCCCACACTGCTCAGTCAGAGGAGCGTGCTGTGGGTGTCTCTCTCTCTCTGTTTCTCTCTGTTCCCTCACTGCTCAGTCAGAGGAGCGTGCTGTGGGTGTCTCTCTCTCTGTTTCTCTCTGTTCCCTCACTGTCAGAGGAGCGTGCTGTGGGTGTCTCTCTCTCTGTTTCTCTCTGTTCCCTCACTGCTCAGTCAGAGGAGCGTGCTGTGGGTGTCTCTCTCTCTGTTTCTCTCTGTTCCCACACTGCTCAGTCAGAGGAGCGTGCTGTGGGTGTCTCTCTCTCTCTGTTTCTCTCTGTTCCCTCACTGCTCAGTCAGAGGAGCGTGCTGTGGGTGTCTCTCTCTCTGTTTCTCTCTGTTCCCTCACTGTCAGAGGAGCGTGCTGTGGGTGTCTCTCTCTCTGTTTCTCTCTGTTCCCTCACTGCTCAGTCAGAGGAGCGTGCTGTGGGTGTCTCTCTCTCTGTTTCTCTCTGTTCCCACACTGCTCAGTCAGAGGAGCGTGCTGTGGGTGTCTCTCTCTCTGTTTCTCTCTGTTCCCTCACTGCTCAGTCAGAGGAGCGTGCTGTGGGTGTCTCTCTCTCTGTTTCTCTCTGTTCCCTCACTGGCCAGTCAGAGGAGCGTGCTGTGGGTGTCTCTCTCTCTGTTTCTCTCTGTTCCCTCACTGGCCAGTCAGAGGAGCGTGCTGTGGGTGTCTCTCTCTCTGTTTCTCTCTGTTCCCTCACTGCTCAGTCAGAGGAGCGTGCTGTGGGTGTCTCTCTCTCTGTTTCTCTCTGTTCCCTCACTGCTCAGTCAGAGGAGCGTGCTGTGGGTGTCTCTCTCTCTCTGTTTCTCTCTGTTCCCTCACTGCTCAGTCAGAGGAGCGTGCTGTGGGTCTCTCTCTCTCTGTTTCTCTCTGTTCCCTCACTGTCAGAGGAGCGTGCTGTGGGTCTCTCTCTCTCTGTTTCTCTCTGTTCCCTCACTGTCAGAGGAGCGTGCTGTGGGTCTCTCTCTCTCTGTTTCTCTCTGTTCCCACACTGCTCAGTCAGAGGAGCGTGCGGTGGGTGTCTCTCTCTCTGGCTCTCTCTGTTCCCTCACTGTCAGAGGAGCGTGCTGTGGGTGTCTCTCTCTCTCTGTTTCTCTCTGTTCCCTCACTGGCCAGTCAGAGGAGCGTGCTGTGGGTGTCTCTCTCTCTGTTTCTCTCTGTTCCCTCACTGGCCAGTCAGAGGAGCGTGCTGTGGGTGTCTCTCTCTCTGTTTCTCTCTGTTCCCTCACTGGCCAGTCAGAGGAGCGTGCTGTGGGTGTCTCTCTCTCTGTTTCTCTCTGTTCCCTCACTGGCCAGTCAGAGGAGCGTGCTGTGGGTGTCTCTCTCTCTGTTTCTCTCTGTTCCCTCACTGCTCTGTCAGAGGAGCGTGCTGTGGGTGTCTCTCTCTCTCTGTTTCTCTCTGTTCCCTCACTGCTCAGTCAGAGGAGCGTGCTGTGGGTCTCTCTCTCTCTGTTTCTCTCTGTTCCCTCACTGTCAGAGGAGCGTGCTGTGGGTGTCTCTCTCTCTCTGTTTCTCTCTGTTCCCACACAGTCAGAGGAGCGTGCTGTGGGTGTCTCTCTCTCTGTTTCTCTCTGTTCCCTCACTGTCAGAGGAGCGTGCTGTGGGTGTCTCTCTCTCTGTTTCTCTCTGTTCCCTCACTGCTCAGTCAGAGGAGCGTGCTGTGGGTGTCTCTCTCTCTGTTTCTCTCTGTTCCCACACTGCTCAGTCAGAGGAGCGTGCTGTGGGTGTCTCTCTCTCTGTTTCTCTCTGTTCCCTCACTGCTCAGTCAGAGGAGCGTGCTGTGGGTGTCTCTCTCTCTGTTTCTCTCTGTTCCCTCACTGGCCAGTCAGAGGAGCGTGCTGTGGGTGTCTCTCTCTCTGTTTCTCTCTGTTCCCTCACTGGCCAGTCAGAGGAGCGTGCTGTGGGTGTCTCTCTCTCTGTTTCTCTCTGTTCCCTCACTGCTCAGTCAGAGGAGCGTGCTGTGGGTGTCTCTCTCTCTGTTTCTCTCTGTTCCCTCACTGCTCAGTCAGAGGAGCGTGCTGTGGGTCTCTCTCTCTCTGTTTCTCTCTGTTCCCTCACTGCTCAGTCAGAGGAGCGTGCTGTGGGTCTCTCTCTCTCTGTTTCTCTCTGTTCCCTCACTGTCAGAGGAGCGTGCTGTGGGTCTCTCTCTCTCTGTTTCTCTCTGTTCCCTCACTGTCAGAGGAGCGTGCTGTGGGTCTCTCTCTCTCTGTTTCTCTCTGTTCCCACACTGCTCAGTCAGAGGAGCGTGCGGTGGGTGTCTCTCTCTCTGGCTCTCTCTGTTCCCTCACTGTCAGAGGAGCGTGCTGTGGGTGTCTCTCTCTCTCTGTTTCTCTCTGTTCCCTCACTGGCCAGTCAGAGGAGCGTGCTGTGGGTGTCTCTCTCTCTGTTTCTCTCTGTTCCCTCACTGGCCAGTCAGAGGAGCGTGCTGTGGGTGTCTCTCTCTCTGTTTCTCTCTGTTCCCTCACTGGCCAGTCAGAGGAGCGTGCTGTGGGTGTCTCTCTCTCTGTTTCTCTCTGTTCCCTCACTGGCCAGTCAGAGGAGCGTGCTGTGGGTGTCTCTCTCTCTGTTTCTCTCTGTTCCCTCACTGCTCTGTCAGAGGAGCGTGCTGTGGGTGTCTCTCTCTCTCTGTTTCTCTCTGTTCCCTCACTGCTCAGTCAGAGGAGCGTGCTGTGGGTCTCTCTCTCTCTGTTTCTCTCTGTTCCCTCACTGTCAGAGGAGCGTGCTGTGGGTCTCTCTCTCTCTGTTTCTCTCTGTTCCCTCACTGGCCAGTCAGAGGAGCGTGCTGTGGGTGTCTCTCTCTCTCTGTTTCTCTCTGTTCCCACACTGCTCAGTCAGAGGAGCGTGCTGTGGGTGTCTCTCTCTCTCTGTTTCTCTCTGTTCCCTCACTGCTCAGTCAGAGGAGCGTGCTGTGGGTGTCTCTCTCTCTGTTTCTCTCTGTTCCCTCACTGTCAGAGGAGCGTGCTGTGGGTGTCTCTCTCTCTGTTTCTCTCTGTTCCCTCACTGCTCAGTCAGAGGAGCGTGCTGTGGGTGTCTCTCTCTGTTTCTCTCTGTTCCCTCACTGGCCAGTCAGAGGAGCGTGCTGTGGGTGTCTCTCTCTCTCTGTTTCTCTCTGTTCCCACACTGCTCAGTCAGAGGAGCGTGCTGTGGGTGTCTCTCTCTCTGTTTCTCTCTGTTCCCTCACTGTCAGAGGAGCGTGCTGTGGGTGTCTCTCTCTGTTTCTCTCTGTTCCCTCACTGCTCAGTCAGAGGAGCGTGCTGTGGGTGTCTCTCTCTCTGTTTCTCTCTGTTCCCTCACTGGCCAGTCAGAGGAGCGTGCTGTGGGTGTCTCTCTCTCTGTTTCTCTCTGTTCCCTCACTGCTCAGTCAGAGGAGCGTGCTGTGGGTGTCTCTCTCTCTGTTTCTCTCTGTTCCCTCACTGGCCAGTCAGAGGAGCGTGCTGTGGGTGTCTCTCTCTCTGTTTCTCTCTGTTCCCTCACTGGCCAGTCAGAGGAGCGTGCTGTGGGTGTCTCTCTCTCTGTTTCTCTCTGTTCCCTCACTGTCAGAGGAGCGTGCTGTGGGTGTCTCTCTCTCTCTGTTTCTCTCTGTTCCCACACTGGCCAGTCAGAGGAGCGTGCTGTGGGTGTCTCTCTCTCTGTTTCTCTCTGTTCCCACACTGCTCAGTCAGAGGAGCGTGCTGTGGGTGTCTCTCTCTCTGTTTCTCTTTGTTCCCACACTGGCCAGTCAGAGGAGCGTGCTGTGGGTGTCTCTCTCTCTCTGTTTCTCTCTGTTCCCTCACTGTCAGAGGAGCGTGCTGTGGGTGTCTCTCTCTCTCTGTTTCTCTCTGTTCCCACACTGCTCAGTCAGAGGAGCGTGCTGTGGGTGTCTCTCTCTCTGTTTCTCTCTGTTCCCTCACTGTCAGAGGAGCGTGCTGTGAGTGTCTCTCTCTCTCTGTTTCTCTCTGTTCCCTCACTGCTCAGTCAGAGGAGCGTGCTGTGGGTGTCTCTCTCTCTCTGTTTCTCTCTGTTCCCTCACTGCTCAGTCAGAGGAGCGTGCTGTGGGTGTCTCTCTCTCTGTTTCTCTCTGTTCCCTCACTGCTCAGTCAGAGGAGCGTGCTGTGGGTCTCTCTCTCTCTGTTTCTCTCTGTTCCCTCACTGTCAGAGGAGCGTGCTGTGGGTCTCTCTCTCTCTGTTTCTCTCTGTTCCCTCACTGTCAGAGGAGCGTGCTGTGGGTCTCTCTCTCTCTGTTTCTCTCTGTTCCCACACTGCTCAGTCAGAGGAGCGTGCTGTGGGTGTCTCTCTCTGTTTCTCTCTCTGTTCCCCTCACTGTCAGAGGAGCGTGCTGTGGGTGTCTCTCTCTCTCTGTTTCTCTCTGTTCCCTCACTGGCCAGTCAGAGGAGCGTGCTGTGGGTGTCTCTCTCTCTCTGTTTCTCTCTGTTCCCTCACTGGCCAGTCAGAGGAGCGTGCTGTGGGTGTCTCTCTCTCTGTTTCTCTCTGTTCCCTCACTGGCCAGTCAGAGGAGCGTGCTGTGGGTGTCTCTCTCTCTGTTTCTCTCTGTTCCCTCACTGGCCAGTCAGAGGAGCGTGCTGTGGGTGTCTCTCTCTCTGTTTCTCTCTGTTCCCTCACTGCTCTGTCAGAGGAGCGTGCTGTGGGTGTCTCTCTCTCTCTGTTTCTCTCTGTTCCCTCACTGCTCAGTCAGAGGAGCGTGCTGTGGGTCTCTCTCTCTCTGTTTCTCTCTGTTCCCTCACTGTCAGAGGAGCGTGCTGTGGGTGTCTCTCTCTCTCTGTTTCTCTCTGTTCCCACACAGTCAGAGGAGCGTGCTGTGGGTGTCTCTCTCTCTGTTTCTCTCTGTTCCCTCACTGTCAGAGGAGCGTGCTGTGGGTGTCTCTCTCTCTGTTTCTCTCTGTTCCCTCACTGCTCAGTCAGAGGAGCGTGCTGTGGGTGTCTCTCTCTCTGTTTCTCTCTGTTCCCACACTGCTCAGTCAGAGGAGCGTGCTGTGGGTGTCTCTCTCTCTGTTTCTCTCTGTTCCCTCACTGCTCAGTCAGAGGAGCGTGCTGTGGGTGTCTCTCTCTCTGTTTCTCTCTGTTCCCTCACTGGCCAGTCAGAGGAGCGTGCTGTGGGTGTCTCTCTCTCTGTTTCTCTCTGTTCCCTCACTGGCCAGTCAGAGGAGCGTGCTGTGGGTGTCTCTCTCTCTCTGTTTCTCTCTGTTCCCTCACTGCTCAGTCAGAGGAGCGTGCTGTGGGTGTCTCTCTCTCTGTTTCTCTCTGTTCCCTCACTGCTCAGTCAGAGGAGCGTGCTGTGGGTGTCTCTCTCTCTCTGTTTCTCTCTGTTCCCTCACTGCTCAGTCAGAGGAGCGTGCTGTGGGTCTCTCTCTCTCTGTTTCTCTCTGTTCCCTCACTGTCAGAGGAGCGTGCTGTGGGTCTCTCTCTCTCTGTTTCTCTCTGTTCCCTCACTGTCAGAGGAGCGTGCTGTGGGTCTCTCTCTCTCTGTTTCTCTCTGTTCCCACACTGCTCAGTCAGAGGAGCGTGCTGTGGGTGTCTCTCTCTCTGCTCTCTCTGTTCCCTCACTGTCAGAGGAGCGTGCTGTGGGTGTCTCTCTCTCTCTGTTTCTCTCTGTTCCCTCACTGGCCAGTCAGAGGAGCGTGCTGTGGGTGTCTCTCTCTCTGTTTCTCTCTGTTCCCTCACTGGCCAGTCAGAGGAGCGTGCTGTGGGTGTCTCTCTCTCTGTTTCTCTCTGTTCCCTCACTGGCCAGTCAGAGGAGCGTGCTGTGGGTGTCTCTCTCTCTGTTTCTCTCTGTTCCCTCACTGGCCAGTCAGAGGAGCGTGCTGTGGGTGTCTCTCTCTCTGTTTCTCTCTGTTCCCACACTGCTCAGTCAGAGGAGCGTGCTGTGGGTGTCTCTCTCTCTCTGTTTCTCTCTGTTCCCTCACTGCTCAGTCAGAGGAGCGTGCTGTGGGTGTCTCTCTCTCTGTTTCTCTCTGTTCCCTCACTGTCAGAGGAGCGTGCTGTGGGTCTCTCTCTCTCTGTTTCTCTCTGTTCCCTCACTGGCCAGTCAGAGGAGCGTGCTGTGGTGTCTCTCTCTCTCTGTTTCTCTCTGTTCCTCACTGCTCAGTCAGAGGAGCGTGCTGTGGGTGTCTCTCTCTCTGTTCCCTCACTGCTCAGTCGTGCTGTGTGTCTCTCTCTCTGTTTCTCTCTGTTCCCTCACTGTCAGAGGAGCGTGCTGTGGGTGTCTCTCTCTCTGTTTCTCTCTGTTCCCTCACTGCTCAGTCAGAGGAGCGTGCTGTGGGTGTCTCTCTCTGTTTCTCTCTGTTCCCTCACTGGCCAGTCAGAGGAGCGTGCTGTGGGTGTCTCTCTCTCTCTGTTTCTCTCTGTTCCCACACTGCTCAGTCAGAGGAGCGTGCTGTGGGTGTCTCTCTCTCTGTTTCTCTCTGTTCCCTCACTGTCAGAGGAGCGTGCTGTGGGTGTCTCTCTCTGTTTCTCTCTGTTCCCTCACTGCTCAGTCAGAGGAGCGTGCTGTGGGTGTCTCTCTCTCTGTTTCTCTCTGTTCCCTCACTGGCCAGTCAGAGGAGCGTGCTGTGGGTGTCTCTCTCTCTGTTTCTCTCTGTTCCCTCACTGCTCAGTCAGAGGAGCGTGCTGTGGGTGTCTCTCTCTCTCTGTTTCTCTCTGTTCCCTCACTGGCCAGTCAGAGGAGCGTGCTGTGGGTGTCTCTCTCTCTGTTTCTCTCTGTTCCCTCACTGGCCAGTCAGAGGAGCGTGCTGTGGGTGTCTCTCTCTCTGTTTCTCTCTGTTCCCTCACTGTCAGAGGAGCGTGCTGTGGGTGTCTCTCTCTCTCTGTTTCTCTCTGTTCCCACACTGGCCAGTCAGAGGAGCGTGCTGTGGGTGTCTCTCTCTCTGTTTCTCTCTGTTCCCACACTGCTCAGTCAGAGGAGCGTGCTGTGGGTGTCTCTCTCTCTCTGTTTCTCTTTGTTCCCACACTGGCCAGTCAGAGGAGCGTGCTGTGGGTGTCTCTCTCTCTCTGTTTCTCTCTGTTCCCTCACTGTCAGAGGAGCGTGCTGTGGGTGTCTCTCTCTCTCTGTTTCTCTCTGTTCCCACACTGCTCAGTCAGAGGAGCGTGCTGTGGGTGTCTCTCTCTCTGTTTCTCTCTGTTCCCTCACTGTCAGAGGAGCGTGCTGTGAGTGTCTCTCTCTCTCTGTTTCTCTCTGTTCCCTCACTGCTCAGTCAGAGGAGCGTGCTGTGGGTGTCTCTCTCTCTGTTTCTCTCTGTTCCCTCACTGCTCAGTCAGAGGAGTGTGCTGTGGGTGTCTCTCTCTCTGTTTCTCTCTGTTCCCACACTGCTCAGTCAGAGGAGCGTGCTGTGGGTCTCTCTCTTTCTGTTTCTCTCTGTTCCCTCACTGGCCAGTCAGAGGAGCATGCTGTGGGTGTCTCTCTCTCTGTTTCTCTCTGTTCCCTCACTGCTCAGTCAGAGGAGCGTGCTGTGGGTGTCTCTCTCTCTGTTTCTCTCTGTTCCCTCACTGGCCAGTCAGAGGAGCGTGCTGTGGGTGTCTCTCTCTCTCTGTTTCTCTCTGTTCCCACACTGCTCAGTCAGAGGAGCGTGCTGTGGGTGTCTCTCTCTCTGTTTCTCTCTGTTCCCTCACTGCCCAGTCAGAGGAGCGTGCTGTGGGTGTCTCTCTCTCTGTTTCTCTCTGTTCCCTCACTGCTCAGTCAGAGGAGCGTGCTGTGGGTGTCTCTCTCTCTGTTTCTCTCTGTTCCCTCACTGGCCAGTCAGAGGAGCGTGCTGTGGGTGTCTCTCTCTCTGTTTCTCTCTTTTCCCTCACTGGCCAGTCAGAGGAGCGTGCTGTGGGTGTCTCTCTCTCTGTTTCTCTCTGTTCCCACACTGGCCAGTCAGAGGAGCGTGCTGTGGGTGTCTCTCTCTCTGTTTCTCTCTGTTCCCTCACTGGCCAGTCAGAGGAGCGTGCTGTGGGTGTCTCTCTCTCTGTTTCTCTCTGTTCCCTCACTGTCAGAGGAGCGTGCTGTGGGTGTCTCTCTCTCTCTGTTTCTCTCTGTTCCCACACAGTCAGAGGAGCGTGCTGTGGGTGTCTCTCTCTCTGTTTCTCTCTGTTCCCTCACTGTCAGAGGAGCGTGCTGTGGGTGTCTCTCTCTCTCTGTTTCTCTCTGTTCCCACACTGCTCAGTCAGAGGAGCGTGCTGTGGGTGTCTCTCTCTCTCTGTTTCTCTCTGTTCCCACACTGCTCAGTCAGAGGAGCGTGCTGTGGGTGTCTCTCTCTCTGTTTCTCTCTGTTCCCTCACTGTCAGAGGAGCGTGCTGTGGGTGTCTCTCTCTGTTTCTCTCTGTTCCCTCACTGCTCAGTCAGAGGAGCGTGCTGTGGGTGTCTCTCTCTCTGTTTCTCTCTGTTCCCTCACTGGCCAGTCAGAGGAGCGTGCTGTGGGTGTCTCTCTCTCTGTTTCTCTCTGTTCCCTCACTGGCCAGTCAGAGGAGCGTGCTGTGGGTGTCTCTCTCTCTCTGTTTCTCTCTGTTCCCACACTGGCCAGTCAGAGGAGCGTGCTGTGGGTGTCTCTCTCTCTGTTTCTCTCTGTTCCCACACTGCTCAGTCAGAGGAGCGTGCTGTGGGTGTCTCTCTCTCTCTGTTTCTCTCTGTTCCCACACTGGCCAGTCAGAGGAGCGTGCTGTGGGTGTCTCTCTCTCTCTGTTTCTCTCTGTTCCCTCACTGTCAGAGGAGCGTGCTGTGGGTGTCTCTCTCTCTGTTTCTCTCTGTTCCCTCACTGTCAGAGGAGCGTGCTGTGAGTGTCTCTCTCTCTCTGTTTCTCTCTGTTCCCTCACTGCTCAGTCAGAGGAGCGTGCTGTGGGTGTCTCTTTCTCTCTGTTTCTCTCTGTTCCCTCACTGCTCAGTCAGAGGAGTGTGCTGTGGGTGTCTCTCTCTCTGTTTCTCTCTGTTCCCACACTGCTCAGTCAGAGGAGCGTGCTGTGGTTCTCTCTCTCTCTGTTTCTCTCTGTTCCCTCACTGGCCAGTCAGAGGAGCGTGCTGTGGGTGTCTCTCTCTCTGTTTCTCTCTGTTCCCTCACTGCTCAGTCAGAGGAGCGTGCTGTGGGTGTCTCTCTCTCTGTTTCTCTCTGTTCCCTCACTGGCCAGTCAGAGGAGCGTGCTGTGGGTGTCTCTCTCTCTCTGTTTCTCCCTGTTCCCACACTGCTCAGTCAGAGGAGCGTGCTGTGGGTGTCTCTCTCTCTGTTTCTCTCTGTTCCCTCACTGCCCAGTCAGAGGAGCGTGCTGTGGGTGTCTCTCTCTCTGTTTCTCTCTGTTCCCTCACTGCTCAGTCAGAGGAGCGTGCTGTGGGTGTCTCTCTCTCTGTTTCTCTCTGTTCCCTCACTGGCCAGTCAGAGGAGCGTGCTGTGGGTGTCTCTCTCTCTGTTTCTCTCTGTTCCCTCACTGGCCAGTCAGAGGAGCGTGCTGTGGGTGTCTCTCTCTCTGTTTCTCTCTGTTCCCACACTGGCCAGTCAGAGGAGCGTGCTGTGGGTGTCTCTCTCTCTGTTTCTCTCTGTTCCCTCACTGGCCAGTCAGAGGAGCGTGCTGTGGGTGTCTCTCTCTCTGTTTCTCTCTGTTCCCTCACTGTCAGAGGAGCGTGCTGTGGGTGTCTCTCTCTCTCTGTTTCTCTCTGTTCCCACACAGTCAGAGGAGCGTGCTGTGGGTGTCTCTCTCTCTGTTTCTCTCTGTTCCCTCACTGTCAGAGGAGCGTGCTGTGGGTGTCTCTCTCTCTCTGTTTCTCTCTGTTCCCACACAGTCAGAGGAGCGTGCTGTGGGTGTCTCTCTCTCTGTTTCTCTCTGTTCCCTCACTGTCAGAGGAGCGTGCTGTGGGTGTCTCTCTCTCTCTGTTTCTCTCTGTTCCCACACTGCTCAGTCAGAGGAGCGTGCTGTGGGTGTCTCTCTCTCTCTGTTTCTCTCTGTTCCCACACTGCTCAGTCAGAGGAGCGTGCTGTGGGTGTCTCTCTCTCTGTTTCTCTCTGTTCCCTCACTGTCAGAGGAGCGTGCTGTGGGTGTCTCTCTCTGTTTCTCTCTGTTCCCTCACTGCTCAGTCAGAGGAGCGTGCTGTGGGTGTCTCTCTCTCTGTTTCTCTCTGTTCCCTCACTGGCCAGTCAGAGGAGCGTGCTGTGGGTGTCTCTCTCTCTGTTTCTCTCTGTTCCCTCACTGCTCAGTCAGAGGAGCGTGCTGTGGGTGTCTCTCTCTCTGTTTCTCTCTGTTCCCTCACTGGCCAGTCAGAGGAGCGTGCTGTGGGTGTCTCTCTCTCTGTTTCTCTCTGTTCCCTCACTGGCCAGTCAGAGGAGCGTGCTGTGGGTGTCTCTCTCTCTCTGTTTCTCTCTGTTCCCACACTGGCCAGTCAGAGGAGCGTGCTGTGGGTGTCTCTCTCTCTGTTTCTCTCTGTTCCCACACTGCTCAGTCAGAGGAGCGTGCTGTGGGTGTCTCTCTCTCTCTGTTTCTCTCTGTTCCCACACTGGCCAGTCAGAGGAGCGTGCTGTGGGTGTCTCTCTCTCTCTGTTTCTCTCTGTTCCCTCACTGTCAGAGGAGCGTGCTGTGGGTGTCTCTCTCTCTCTGTTTCTCTCTGTTCCCACACTGCTCAGTCAGAGGAGCGTGCTGTGGGTGTCTCTCTCTCTGTTTCTCTCTGTTCCCTCACTGTCAGAGGAGCGTGCTGTGAGTGTCTCTCTCTCTCTGTTTCTCTCTGTTCCCTCACTGCTCAGTCAGAGGAGCGTGCTGTGGGTGTCTCTTTCTCTCTGTTTCTCTCTGTTCCCTCACTGCTCAGTCAGAGGAGTGTGCTGTGGGTGTCTCTCTCTCTGTTTCTCTCTGTTCCCACACTGCTCAGTCAGAGGAGCGTGCTGTGGTTCTCTCTCTCTCTGTTTCTCTCTGTTCCCTCACTGGCCAGTCAGAGGAGCGTGCTGTGGGTGTCTCTCTCTCTGTTTCTCTCTGTTCCCTCACTGCTCAGTCAGAGGAGCGTGCTGTGGGTGTCTCTCTCTCTGTTTCTCTCTGTTCCCTCACTGGCCAGTCAGAGGAGCGTGCTGTGGGTGTCTCTCTCTCTCTGTTTCTCTCTGTTCCCACACTGCTCAGTCAGAGGAGCGTGCTGTGGGTGTCTCTCTCTCTGTTTCTCTCTGTTCCCTCACTGCCCAGTCAGAGGAGCGTGCTGTGGGTGTCTCTCTCTCTGTTTCTCTCTGTTCCCTCACTGCTCAGTCAGAGGAGCGTGCTGTGGGTGTCTCTCTCTGTTTCTCTCTGTTCCCTCACTGGCCAGTCAGAGGAGCGTGCTGTGGGTGTCTCTCTCTGTTTCTCTCTGTTCCCTCACTGGCCAGTCAGAGGAGCGTGCTGTGGGTGTCTCTCTCTCTGTTTCTCTCTGTTCCCACACTGGCCAGTCAGAGGAGCGTGCTGTGGGTGTCTCTCTCTCTGTTTCTCTCTGTTCCCTCACTGGCCAGTCAGAGGAGCGTGCTGTGGGTGTCTCTCTCTCTGTTTCTCTCTGTTCCCTCACTGTCAGAGGAGCGTGCTGTGGGTGTCTCTCTCTCTCTGTTTCTCTCTGTTCCCACACAGTCAGAGGAGCGTGCTGTGGGTGTCTCTCTCTCTGTTTCTCTCTGTTCCCTCACTGTCAGAGGAGCGTGCTGTGGGTGTCTCTCTCTCTCTGTTTCTCTCTGTTCCCACACTGCTCAGTCAGAGGAGCGTGCTGTGAGTGTTGTGAGTCAGAGGCTAATTGCCAGGTCAGTGTGCCAGTGAGTGCCAGCAGCCGTCTGTGTGCCCACTAGAACACTTCGTTCACGCCTCCCCTCTAATACCACTCTCTCTCTTTCTCTTCTGCCCGCTCTAGGGGTGGCTTCCCTGGCGGCTCCAACACAGCCGTTAGACAGAGAAACACCTGGCCTCGGAACAGGGAACAGGCAGACACACTGGCTGCTTCACCTTAACAAGCTCTTGAATTTCACTTATGTTGTATAGACCTGTCTGTATGTGATGTGGGAGAATGGGCAGGGTTCCATTGGCTCCACAAATGATCTGAACAAGGAGGCTGAGCAGACCCGTCTCAAAATGACATAGTCGACATAGAACTAAGTCACAACTAATAGGCATGATGAGAAAAACATACTACATGGCACTAGCAAACTATGTCAAAACATAGACATTAATGCATCCATCATTCTGTGTAGAATCTGTATGACATTACTATGTTTCCAGTTGTTTTCTAGTGATAAAGAATGAGTGTGATTGTAATGATCATTCTATAGGCTTCTGCCTCTGAGGTTACCTTGTAGCTGGTGCCAGAGAACTGAGTGTGGGTCCACTGCCCTGCATGTTAGTGTGGGCCCACTGCCCTGCATGTTAGTGTGGGCCCACTGCCCTGCATGTTAGTGTGGGTGTGGGTTCACTGCCCTGCATGTTAGTGTGGGTCCACTGCCCTGCATGTTAGTGTGGGTCCATTGCCCTTTATGTTAGTGTGGGTGTGGGTCCACTGCCCTGCATGTTAGTGTGGGTCCACTGCCCTGCATGTTAGTGTGGGTCCACTGCCCTGCATGTTAGTGTGGGTCCACTGCCCTGCATGTTAGTGTGGGTCCATTGCCCTTTATGTTAGTGTGGGTCCACTGCCCTGCATGTTAGTGTGGGTCCACTGCCCTGCATGTTAGTGTGGGTCCATTGCCCTTTATGTTAGTGTGGGTCCACTGCCCTGCATGTTAGTAGTGTGGGTCCACTGCCCTGCATGTTAGTGTGGGTCCACTGCCCTGCATGTTAGTGTGGGTCCACTGCCCTGCATGTTAGTGTGGGTCCACTGCCCTGCATGTTAGTGTGGGTCCACTGCCCTGCATGTTAGTGTGGGTCCACTGCCCTGCATGTTAGTGTGGGTGTGGGTCCACTGCCCTGCATGTTAGTGTGGGTCCACTGCCCTGCATGTTAGTGTGGGTCCACTGCCCTGCATGTTAGTGTGGGTCCATTGCCCTTTATGTTAGTGTGGGTGTGGGTTCACTGCCCTGCATGTTAGTGTGGGTCCACTGCCCTGCATGTTAGTGTGGGTCCACTGCCCTGCATGTTAGTGTGGGTCCACTGCCCTGCATGTTAGTGTGGGTCCACTGCCCTGCATGTTAGTGTGGGTCCATTGTCCTTTATGTTAGTGTGGGTGTGGGTCCACTGCCCTGCATGTTAGTGTGGGTCCACTGCCCTGCATGTTAGTGTGGGTCCACTGCCCTGCATGTTAGTGTGGGTCCACTGCCCTGCATGTTAGTGTGGGTGTGGGTCCACTGCCCTGCATGTTAGTGTGGGTCCACTGCCCTGCATGTTAGTGTGGGTCCACTGCCCTGCATGTTAGTGTGGGTCCATTGCCCTTTATGTTAGTGTGGGTGTGGGTTCACTGCCCTGCATGTTAGTGTGGGTCCACTGCCCTGCATGTTAGTGTGGGTCCACTGCCCTGCATGTTAGTGTGGGTGTGGGTCCACTGCCCTGCATGTTAGTGTGGGTGTGGGTTCACTGCCCTGCATGTTAGTGTGGGTCCACTGCCCTTCATGTTAGTGTGGGTCCACTGCCTTGCATGTTAGTGTGGGTCCACTGCCCTGTATGTTAGTGTGGGTCCACTGCCCTGCATGTTAGTGTGGGTCCACTGCCCTTCATGTTAGTGTGGGTCCACTGCCCTGCATGTTAGTGTGGGTCCACTGCCCTGCATGTTAGTGTGGGTCCACTGCCCTGCATGTTAGTGTGGGTCCACTGCCCTTCGTGTTAGTGTGGGTCCACTGCCCTGCATGTTAGTGTGGGTCCACTGCCCTGCATGTTAGTGTGGGTCCACTGCCCTTCATGTTAGTGTGGGTGTGGGTCCACTGCCCTTCATGTTAGTGTGGGTGTGGGTCCACTGCCCTGCATGTTAGTGTGGGTGTGGGTCCACTGCCCTGCATGTTAGTGTGGGTCCACTGCCCTGTATGTTAGTGTGGGTCCACTGCCCTGTATGTTAGTGTGGGTCCACTGCCCTTCGTGTTAGTGTTGGTCCACTGCCCTGCATGTTAGTGTGGGTCCACTGCCCTTCATGTTAGTGTGGGTCCACTGCCCTGCATGTTAGTGTGGGTCCATTGCCCTGCATGTTAGTGTGGACCCACTGCCCTGCATGTTAGTGTGGGTCCATTGCCCTGTATGTTAGTGTGGGTCCACTGCCCTTCATGTTAGTGTTGGTCCACTGCCCTGCATGTTAGTGTGGGTCCACTGCCCTGTATGTTAATGTGGGTCCACTGCCCTTCATGTTAGTGTTGGTCCACTGCCCTGCATGTTAGTGTGGGTCCACTGCCCTGCATGTTAGTGTGGGTCCACTGCCCTGCATGTTAGTGTGGGTCCATTGCCCTTTATGTTAGTGTGGGTGTGGGTTCACTGCCCTGCATGTTAGTGTGGGTCCACTGCCCTGCATGTTAGTGTGGGTCCACTGCCCTGCATGTTAGTGTGGGTCCACTGCCCTGCATGTTAGTGTGGGTCCACTGCCCTGCATGTTAGTGTGGGTCCATTGTCCTTTATGTTAGTGTGGGTGTGGGTCCACTGCCCTGCATGTTAGTGTGGGTCCACTGCCCTGCATGTTAGTGTGGGTCCACTGCCCTGCATGTTAGTGTGGGTGTGGGTCCACTGCCCTGCATGTTAGTGTGGGTCCACTGCCCTGCATGTTAGTGTGGGTCCACTGCCCTGCATGTTAGTGTGGGTCCATTGCCCTTTATGTTAGTGTGGGTGTGGGTTCACTGCCCTGCATGTTAGTGTGGGTCCACTGCCCTGCATGTTAGTGTGGGTCCACTGCCCTGCATGTTAGTGTGGGTGTGGGTCCACTGCCCTGCATGTTAGTGTGGGTGTGGGTTCACTGCCCTGCATGTTAGTGTGGGTCCACTGCCCTTCATGTTAGTGTGGGTCCACTGCCTTGCATGTTAGTGTGGGTCCACTGCCCTGTATGTTAGTGTGGGTCCACTGCCCTGCATGTTAGTGTGGGTCCACTGCCCTTCATGTTAGTGTGGGTCCACTGCCCTGCATGTTAGTGTGGGTCCACTGCCCTGCATGTTAGTGTGGGTCCACTGCCCTGCATGTTAGTGTGGGTCCACTGCCCTACGTGTTAGTGTGGGTCCACTGCCCTGCATGTTAGTGTGGGTCCACTGCCCTGCATGTTAGTGTGGGTCCACTGCCCTTCATGTTAGTGTGGGTGTGGGTCCACTGCCCTTCATGTTAGTGTGGGTGTGGGTCCACTGCCCTGCATGTTAGTGTGGGTGTGGGTCCACTGCCCTGCATGTTAGTGTGGGTCCACTGCCCTGTATGTTAGTGTGGGTCCACTGCCCTGTATGTTAGTGTGGGTCCACTGCCCTTCGTGTTAGTGTTGGTCCACTGCCCTGCATGTTAGTGTGGGTCCACTGCCCTTCATTTTAGTGTGGGTCCACTGCCCTGCATGTTAGTGTGGGTCCATTGCCCTGCATGTTAGTGTGGACCCACTGCCCTGCATGTTAGTGTGGGTCCATTGCCCTGTATGTTAGTGTGGGTCCACTGCCCTTCATGTTAGTGTTGGTCCACTGCCCTGCATGTTAGTGTGGGTCCACTGCCCTGTATGTTAATGTGGGTCCACTGCCCTTCATGTTAGTGTTGGTCCACTGCCCTGCATGTTAGTGTGGGTCCACTGCCCTGCATGTTAGTGTGGGTCCACTGCCCTGCATGTTAGTGTGGGTCCATTGCCCTTTATGTTAGTGTGGGTGTGGGTCCACTGCCCTGCATGTTAGTGTGGGTCCACTGCCCTGCATGTTAGTGTGGGTCCACTGCCCTGCATGTTAGTGTGGGTCCACTGCCCTGCATGTTAGTGTGGGTCCACTGCCCTGCATGTTAGTGTGGGTCCATTGTCCTTTATGTTAGTGTGGGTGTGGGTCCACTGCCCTGCATGTTAGTGTGGGTCCACTGCCCTGCATGTTAGTGTGGGTCCACTGCCCTGCATGTTAGTGTGGGTGTGGGTCCACTGCCCTGCATGTTAGTGTGGGTCCACTGCCCTGCATGTTAGTGTGGGTCCACTGCCCTTTATGTTAGTGTGGGTGTGGGTTCACTGCCCTGCATGTTAGTGTGGGTCCACTGCCCTGCATGTTAGTGTGGGTCCACTGCCCTG
This sequence comes from Oncorhynchus nerka, assembly GCF_034236695.1. Taxonomy (NCBI): domain Eukaryota; kingdom Metazoa; phylum Chordata; class Actinopteri; order Salmoniformes; family Salmonidae; genus Oncorhynchus; species Oncorhynchus nerka. The sequence goes on along the minus strand of NW_027040226.1, from coordinate 58,065 downwards.
CATGTTAGTGTGGGTGTGGGTCCACTGCCCTGCATGTTAGTGTGGGTGTGGGTTCACTGCCCTGCATGTTAGTGTGGGTCCACTGCCCTTCATGTTAGTGTGGGTCCACTGCCTTGCATGTTAGTGTGGGTCCACTGCCCTGTATGTTAGTGTGGGTCCACTGCCCTGCATGTTAGTGTGGGTCCACTGCCCTTCATGTTAGTGTGGGTCCACTGCCCTGCATGTTAGTGTGGGTCCACTGCCCTGCATGTTAGTGTGGGTCCACTGCCCTGCATGTTAGTGTGGGTCCACTGCCCTTCGTGTTAGTGTGGGTCCACTGCCCTGCATGTTAGTGTGGGTCCACTGCCCTGCATGTTAGTGTGGGTCCACTGCCCTTCATGTTAGTGTGGGTGTGGGTCCACTGCCCTTCATGTTAGTGTGGGTGTGGGTCCACTGCCCTGCATGTTAGTGTGGGTGTGGGTCCACTGCCCTGCATGTTAGTGTGGGTCCACTGCCCTGTATGTTAGTGTGGGTCCACTGCCCTGTATGTTAGTGTGGGTCCACTGCCCTTCGTGTTAGTGTTGGTCCACTGCCCTGCATGTTAGTGTGGGTCCACTGCCCTTCATGTTAGTGTGGGTCCACTGCCCTGCATGTTAGTGTGGGTCCATTGCCCTGCATGTTAGTGTGGACCCACTGCCCTGCATGTTAGTGTGGGTCCATTGCCCTGTATGTTAGTGTGGGTCCACTGCCCTTCATGTTAGTGTTGGTCCACTGCCCTGCATGTTAGTGTGGGTCCACTGCCCTGTATGTTAATGTGGGTCCACTGCCCTTCATGTTAGTGTTGGTCCACTGCCCTGCATGTTAGTGTGGGTCCACTGCCCTGCATGTTAGTGTGGGTCCACTGCCCTTCATGTTAGTGTGGGTCCACTGCCCTGCATGTTAGTGTGGGTCCACTGCCCTGCATGTTAGCGTGGGTCCACTGCCCTGCATGTTAGTGTGGGTCCACTGCCCTGCATGTTAGTGTGGGTCCATTGCCGTTTATGTTAGTGTGGGTGTGGGTCCACTGCCCTGCATGTTAATGTGGGTCCACTGCCCTGCATGTTAGTGTGGGTCCACTGCCCTGCATGTTAGTGTGGGTCCACTGCCCTGCATGTTAGTGTGGGTGTGGGTCCACTGCCCTTCATGTTAGTGTGGGTCCATTGCCGTTTATGTTAGTGTGGGTGTGGGTCCATTGCCCTGCATGTGGGTGTGGGTCTGGGTCTACTGCCCTGCATGTTAGTGTGGGTCCATTGCCCTGCATGTTAGTGTGGGTGTGGGTCCACTGCCCTGCATGTTAGTGTGGGTCCATTGCCCTGCATGTTAGTGTTGGTGTGGGTCAACTGCCCTGCATGTTAGTGTGGGTCCATTGCTGTTTATGTTAGTGTGGGTGTGGGTCCATTGCCCTGCATGTGGGTGTGGGTCTGGGTCTACTGCCCTGCATGTTAGTGTTGGTCCATTGCCCTGCATGTTGGTATGGGTCCACTGCCCTGCATGTTGGTATGGGTCCACTGCCCTGCATGTTGGTGTGGGTCCACTGCCCTGCATGTTAGTGTGGGAATGGGTCCACTGCCCTGCATGTTAGTGTGGGTCCACTGCCCTGCATGTTGGTGTGGGTCCACTGCCCTGCATGTTAGTGTGGGTATGGGTCAACTGCCCTGCATGTTAGTGTGGGTCCACTGCCCTGCATGTTAGTGTTGGTCCACTGCCCTGCATGTTAGTGTGGGCCCACTGCCCTGCGTGTTGGTGTGGGTCCACTGCCCTGCATGTTAGTGTGGGTCCACTGCCCTGTGTGTTGTGGTGGGCCCACTGTCCTGCATGTTAGTGTGGGTGTGGGTGTGGGTCCACTGCCCTGCATGTTTGTGTGGGCCCACTGCCCTGCGTGTTGTTGTGGGTGTGGGTCCACCGCCCTGCATGTTAGTGTGGGTCCATTGCCCTGCATGTTAGTGTGGGTGTGGGTCCACTGCCCTTCATATTAGTGTGGGTCCACTGCCCTGCATGTTAGTGTGGGTCCACTGCCCTGCATGTTAGTGTGGGTCCACTGCCCTGCATGTTAGTGTGGGTCCATTGCCCTGCGTGTTGTGGTGGGCCCACTGCCCTGCATGTTAGTGTGGGTCCACTGCCCTGCATGTTAGTGTGGGTGTGGGTCCACTGCCCTGCATGTTAGTGTGGGTCCACTGCCCTGCATGTTAGTGTGGGTCCACTGCCCTGCATGTTAGTGTGGGTCCACTGCCCTGCATGTTAGTGTGGGTCCATTGCCCTGCATGTTAGTGTGGGTCCACTGCCCTGCATGTTAGTGTGGGTCCACTGCCCTGCATGTTAGTGTGGGTCCACAGCCCTGCATGTTAGTGTGGGTCCACAGCCCTGCATGTTAGTGTGGGTCCACTGCCCTGCATGTTAGTGTGGGTCCACTGCCCTGCATGTTAGTGTGGGTCCACAGCCCTGCATGTTAGTGTGGGTCCACTGTCCTGCATGTTGGTGTGGGTCCACTGCCCTGCATGTTAGTGTGGGTCCACTGCCCTGCATGTTAGTGTGGGTCCATTGCCCTGCATGTTAGTGTGGGTCCACTGCCCTGCATGTTAGTGTGGGTCCACTGCCCTGCATGTTAGTGTGGGTCCACAGCCCTGCATGTTAGTGTGGGTCCACTGCCCTGCATGTTAGTGTGGGTCCACTGCCCTGCATGTTAGTGTGGGTCCACTGCCCTGCATGTTAGTGTGGGTCCACAGCCCTGCATGTTAGTGTGGGTCCACTGTCCTGCATGTTAGTGTGGGTGTGGGTCCACTGCCCTGCATGTTAGTGTGGGTCCACTGCCCTGCATGTTAGTGTGGGTCCACTGCCCTGCATGTTAGTGTGGGTCCACTGCCCTGCGTGTTGGTGTGGGTGTGGGTCCACTGCCCTGCCTGTTAATGTGGGTCCATTGCCCTGCATGTTAGTGTGGGTGTGGGTTCACTGCCCTGCATGTTAGTGTGGGTCCACTGCCCTGCATGTTAGTGTGGGCCCACTGTCCTGCATGTTGGTGTGGGTCCACTGCCCTGCATGTTAGTGTGGGTATGGGTTCACTGCCCTGCATGTTAGTGTGGGCCCACTGTCCTGCATGTTAGTGTGGGTCCACTGCCCTGCATGTTAGTGTGGGTCCACTGCCCTGCATGTTACTGTGGGTCCACTGCCCTGCATGTTAGTGTGGGTCCATTGCCCTGCATGTTAGTGTGGGTGTGGGTCCACTGCCCTTCATGTTAGTGTGGGTCCACTGCCCTGCATGTTAGTGTGGGTCCACTGCCCTGCATGTTAGTGTGGGTCCATTGCCCTGCATGTTAGTGTGGGTGTTGGTCCACTGTCCTGCATGTTAGTGTGGGTGTGGGTCCACTGCCCTGCATGTTAGTGTGGGTCCATTGCCCTGCATGTTGGGGTGGGTGTGGGTCCACTGCCCTTCATGTTAGTGTGGGTCCACTGCCCTTCATGTTAGTGTGGGTCCACTGCCCTGCATGTTAGTGTGGGTCCACTGCCCTGCATGTTAGTGTGGGTCCATTGCCCTGCATGTTAGTGTGGGTGTTGGTCCACTGTCCTGCATGTTAGTGTGGGTGTGGGTCCACTGCCCTGCATGTTAGTGTGGGTCCATTGCCCTGCGTGTTGGGGTTGGTGTGGGTCCATTGCCCTGCATGTTAGTGTGGGTGTGGGTCCACTGCCCTGCGTGTGGGTGTGGGTCCACTGCCCTGCATGTTAGTGTGGGTCCACTGCCCTGCATGTTAGTGTGGGTCCACTGCCCTGCATGTTAGTGTGGGTCCATTGCCCTGCATGTTAGTGTGGGTGTGGGTCCACTGCCCTGCATGTTGATGTGGGTCCACTGCCCTGCATGTTGGTGTGGGTGTGGTTGTGGGTCCACTGCCCTGCATGTTGGTGTGGGTCCACTGCCCTGCATGTTAGTGTGGGTCCACTGCCCAGCATGTTAGTGTGGGTCCACTGCCCTGCATGTTAGTGTGGGTCCATTGCCCTGCATGTTCGTGTGGGTCCATTGCCCTTTATGTTAGTGTGGGTGTGGATCCATTGCCCTGCATGTGGGTGTGGGTCCACTGCCCTGCATGTTAGTGTGGGTCCACTGCCCTGCATGTTTGCGTGGATGTGTGAACAAGTTGAAGACCTGTAGTTTCTCTATTCTTCAGAAGCATCTCACAGTGAGGAGTGTGTTTGTGTGTGTGTGTCTCCCGGTTCTGTAACAGTCTCATGAGAACACACATACAGTCAGGAAGGGACTGGTCCAGCATCCCTCTCCACCCGGACTGGGACTAAACCCAACCCATACAGGACCTTAGACCAACACACCACACAATGTTAGGACTGGAGCAGCGCCAGCCAGGGAATAGCTGGCCTCGCACGCACACGCACACACACACACACACACACACACACACACACACACACACACACACACACACACACACACACACTCACACACACACACTCACACACACAGGGCTGTCTTCCCAGAGTGGCCGACAGAACATGGATCGCATCCCAGTCAAACACTTCGGCCCTAACACTGTATCTCCACACCTCTGTCTAAAACAGAATGTTTTTCCATTCATTCACAGGAGAAGCCTTGTATTGTGTTTTGGTTTGAATTGAATACTCCCTTTATTCCCCCACATTCTTTCTTGACATAATATTAGATATTTGGACATTTTCATTGGCATACATGCTTTCAGCAGATGATCTTGCCCAGGAGAGTTCAACCTATAAATTACAACATTAGATTAGACTAGAAATAGTACATTTTCTGAAGTAGTCTAAATTATGTTTCCTCGACTCCAGCCATTTCACATTTCTGCTGGATTCGTTTTTGAATTTAGCCCACCCCTTTTAAGTTGGCAGTTTGAGTGATTGACAGCAAGGAATGTTCCACACGATTTCACAACAGAAAAGGCCACTGTTTGAGAGATTGTAAAACAGTCCTATACATAGAGCTAACAGTGGCTAGCAACATCACAACATATTGGTATCACACTGTGATTCTGACCTGAGATAGAGCTTCTAGACTGCTTATTCAGAACTCAGGTAGGACTCCTGTTCTACTGCCCATTCAGAACTCAGTTAGGAGGACTCCTGTTCTACTGGCCATTCAGAACTCAGTTAGGAGGACTCCTGTTCTACTACCCATTCAGAACTCAGTTAGGAGGACTCCTGTTCTACTACACATTCAGAACTCAGTTAGGAGGACTCCTGTTCTACTGCCCATTCAGAACTCAGTTAGGAGGACTCCTGTTCTACTACCCATTCAGAACTCAGTTAGGAGGACTCCTGTTCTACTGCCCATTCAGAACTCAGTTAGGAGGACTCTTGTTGCACTGCCCATTCAGAACTCAGTTAGGAGGACTCCTGTTCTACTACCCATTCAGAACTCAGTTAGGAGGACTCCTGTTCTACTGCCCATTCAGAACTCAGTTAGGAGGACTCCTGTTCTTCTACCCATTCAGAACTCAGTTAGGAGGACTCCTGTTCTACTACCCATTCAGAACTCAGTTAGGAGGACTCCTGTTCTACTACCCATTCAGAACTCCGTTAGGAGGACTCCTGTTCTTCTACCCATTCAGAACTCAGTTAGGAGGACTCCTGTTCTACTACCCATTCAGAACTCAGTTAGGAGGACTCCTGTTCTACTACCCATTCAGAACTCAGTTAGGAGGACTCCTGTTCTACTACCCATTCAGAACTCAGTTAGGAGGACTCCTGTTCTACTACCCATTCAGAACTCAGTTAGGAGGACTCCTGTTCTACTACCCATTCAGAACTCAGTTAGGGGGACTCCTGTTCTACTACCCATTCAGAACTCAGTTAGGACTCCTGTTCTACTACCCATTCAGAACTCAGTTAGGAGGACTCCTGTTCTACTGCCCATTCAGAACTCAGTTAGGAGGACTCCTGTTCTACTACCCATTCAGAACTCAGTTAGGAGGACTCCTGTTCTACTACCCATTCAGAACTTAGTTAGGAGGACTCCTGTTCTACTGCCCATTCAGAACTCAGTTAGGAGGACTCCTGTTCTACTACCCATTCAGAACTCAGTTAGGAGGACTCCTGTTCTACTACCCATTCAGAACTCAGTTAGGAGGACTCCTGTTCTACTACCCATTCTGAACTTAGTTAGGAGGACTCCTGTTCTACTACCCATTCAGAACTCAGTTAGGAGGACTCCTGTTCTACTACACATTCAGAACTCAGTTAGGAGGACTCCTGTTCTACTACCCATTCAGAACTCCGTTAGGAGGACTCCTGTTCTTCTACCCATTCAGAACTCAGTTAGGAGGACTCCTGTTCTACTACCCATTCAGAACTCAGTTAGGAGGACTCCTGTTCTACTACCCATTCAGAACTCAGTTAGGAGGACTCCTGTTCTACTACCCATTCAGAACTCAGTTAGGAGGACTCCTGTTCTACTACCCATTCAGAACTCAGTTAGGAGGACTCCTGTTCTACTACCCATTCAGAACTCAGTTAGGAGGACTCCTGTTCTACTACCCATTCAGAACTCAGTTAGGGGGACTCCTGTTCTACTACCCATTCAGAACTCAGTTAGGACTCCTGTTCTACTACCCATTCAGAACTCAGTTAGGAGGACTCCTGTTCTACTGCCCATTCAGAACTCAGTTAGGAGGACTCCTGTTCTACTACCCATTCAGAACTCAGTTAGGAGGACTCCTGTTCTACTACCCATTCAGAACTTAGTTAGGAGGACTCCTGTTCTACTGCCCATTCAGAACTCAGTTAGGAGGACTCCTGTTCTACTACCCATTCAGAACTCAGTTAGGAGGACTCCTGTTCTACTACCCATTCAGAACTCAGTTAGGAGGACTCCTGTTCTACTACCCATTCAGAACTCAGTTAGGAGGACACCTGTTCTACTGCCCATTCAGAACTCAGTTAGGAGGACTCCTGTTCTACTACACATTCAGAACTCAGTTAGGAGGACTCCTGTTCTACTACCCATTCAGAACTCAGTTAGGAGGACTCCTGTTCTACTACCCATTCAGAACTCAGTTACGAGGACTCCTGTTCTACAATCCATTCAGAACTCAGTTAGGAGGACTCCTGTTCTACTGGCCATTCAGAACTCAGTTAGGAGGACTCCTGTTCTACTACCCATTCAGAACTCAGTTAGGAGGACTCCTGTTCTACTGGCCATTCAGAACTCAGTTAGGAGGACTCCTGTTCTACTACCCATTCAGAACTCAGTTAGGAGGACTCCTGTTCTACTACCCATTCTGAACTTAGTTAGGAGGACTCCTGTTCTACTACCCATTCAGAACTCAGTTAGGAGGACTCCTGTTCTACTACACATTCAGAACTCAGTTAGGAGGACTCCTGTTCTACTACCTATTCAGAACTCAGTTAGGAGGACTCCTGTTCTACTGCCCATTCAGAACTCAGTTAGGAGGACTCCTGTTCTACTACCCATTCAGAACTCAGTTAGGAGGACTCCTGTTCTATTACCCATTCAGAACTCAGTTAGGAGGACTCCTGTTCTACTACCCATTCAGAACTCAGTTAGGAGGACTCCTGTTCTACTGCCCATTCAGAACTCAGTTAGGAGGACTCCTGTGCTACTACCCATTCAGAACTCAGTTAGGAGGACTCATGTTCTACTGCCCATTCAGAACTCAGTTAGGAGGACTCCTGTTCTACTACCCATTCAGAACTCAGTTAGGAGGACTCCTGTTCTACTACCCATTCAGAACTCAGTTAGGAGGACTCCTGTTCTACTACCCATTCAGAACTCAGTTAGGAGGACTCCTGTTCTACTACCCATTCAGAGCTCAGTTAGGAGGACTCCTGTTCTACTACCCATTCAGAACTCAGTTAGGAGGACTCCTGTTCTACTACCCATTCAGAACTCAGTTAGGAGGACTCCTGTTCTACTACCCATTCAGAACTCAGTTAGGAGGACTCCTGTTCTACTGCCCATTCAGAACTCAGTTAGGAGGACTCCTGTTCTACTACCCATTCAGAACTCAGTTAGGAGGACTCCTGTTCTACTACCCATTCAGAACTCAGTTAGGAGGACTCCTGTTCTACTACCCATTCAGAACTCAGTTAGGAGGACTCCTGTTCTACAATCCATTCAGAACTCAGTTAGGAGGACTCCTGTTCTACTACCGATTCAGAACTCAGTTAGGAGGACTCCTGTTCTACTACCCATTCAGAACTCAGTTAGGAGGACTCCTGTTCTACTACCCATTCAGAACTCAGTTAGGAGGACTCCTGTTCTACTGCCCATTCAGAACTCAGTTAGGAGGACTCCTGTTCTACTACCCATTCAGAACTCAGTTAGGAGGACTCCTGTTCTACTACCCATTCAGAACTCAGTTAGGAGGACTCCTGTTCTACAATCCATTCAGAACTCAGTTAGGAGGACTCCTGTTTCTGTTCTACTACCCATTCAGAACTCAGTTAGGAGGACTCCTGTTCTACTACCCATTCAGAACTCAGTTAGGAGGACTCCTGTTCTACTACCCATTCAGAACTCAGTTAGGAGGACTCCTGTTCTACTACCCATTCAGAACTCAGTTAGGAGGACTCCTGTTCTACTGCCCATTCAGAACTCAGTTAGGAGGACTCCTGTTCTACTACCCATTCAGAACTCAGTTAGGAGGACTCCTGTTCTACTACCCATTCAGAACTCAGTTAGGAGGACTCCTGTTCTACTACCCATTCAGAACTCAGTTAGGAGGACTCCTGTTCTACTACCCATTCAGAACTCAGTTAGGAGGACTCCTGTTCTACTGCCCATTCAGAACTCAGTTAGGAGGACTCCTGTTCTACTACCCATTCAGAACTCAGTTAGGAGGACTCCTGTTCTAGTTACCCATTCAGAACTCAGTTAGGAGGACTCCTGTTCTACTACCCATTCAGAACTCAGTTAGGAGGACTCCTGTTCTACTGCCCATTCAGAACTCAGTTAGGAGGACTCCTGTTCTACTACCCATTCAGAACTCAGTTAGGAGGACTCCTGTTCTACTACCCATTCAGAACTCAGTTAGGAGGACTCCTGTTCTACTACCCATTCAGAACTCAGTTAGGAGGACTCCTGTTCTACTACCCATTCAGAACTCAGTTAGGAGGACTCCTGTTCTACTACCCATTCAGAACTCAGTTAGGAGGACTCCTGTTCTACTACCCATTCAGAACTCAGTTAGGAGGACTCCTGTTCTACTACCCATTCAGAACTCAGTTAGGAGGACTCCTGTTCTACTACCCATTCAGAACTCAGTTAGGAGGACTCCTGTTCTACCCATTCAGAACTCAGTTACTCCTGTTCCCATTCAGAACTCAGTTAGGAGGACTCCTGTTCTACTACCCATTCAGAACTCAGTTAGGAGGACTCCTGTTCTACTACCCATTCAGAACTCAGTTAGGAGGACTCCTGTTCTACTACCCATTCAGAACTCAGTTAGGAGGACTCCTGTTCTACTACCCATTCAGAACTCAGTTAGGAGGACTCCTGTTCTACTACCCATTCAGAACTCAGTTAGGAGGACTCCTGTTCTACTACCCATTCAGAACTCAGTTAGGAGGACTCCTGTTCTACTACCCATTCAGAACTCAGTTAGGAGGACTCCTGTTCTACTACCCATTCAGAACTCAGTTAGGAGGACTCCTGTTCTACTACCCATTCAGAACTCAGTTAGGAGGACTCCTGTTCTACTACCCATTCAGAACTCAGTTAGGAGGACTCCTGTTCTACTACCCATTCAGAACTCAGTTAGGAGGACTCCTGTTCTACTACCCATTCAGAACTCAGTTAGGAGGACTCCTGTTCTACTACCCATTCAGAACTCAGTTAGGAGGACTCCTCAGTTCTAGGAGGACTCCTGTTCTACCCATTCAGAACTCAGTTAGGAGGACTCCTGTTCTACTACCCATTCAGAACTCAGTTAGGAGGACTCCTGTTCTACTACCCATTCAGAACTCAGTTAGGAGGACTCCTGGACTACCCATTCAGAACTCAGTTAGGAGGACTCCTATTCTCAGAACTAGGAGGACTCCTGTTCCCATTCAGAACTCAGTTAGGAGGACTCCTGTTCTACTACCCATTCAGAACTCAGTTAGGAGGACTCCTGTTCTACTACCCATTCAGAACTCAGTTAGGAGGACTCCTGTTCTACTACCCATTCAGAACTCAGTTAGGAGGACTCCTGTTCTACTACCCATTCAGAACTCAGTTAGGAGGACTCCTGTTCTACTACCCATTCAGAACTCAGTTAGGAGGACTCCTGTTCTACTACCCATTCAGAACTCAGTTAGGAGGACTCCTGTTCTACTACCCATTCAGAACTCAGTTAGGAGGACTCCTGTTCTACTACCCATTCAGAACTCAGTTAGGAGGACTCCTGTTCTACTACCCATTCAGAACTCAGTTAGGAGGACTCCTGTTCTACTACCCATTCAGAACTCAGTTAGGAGGACTCCTGTTCTACTACCCATTCAGAACTCAGTTAGGAGGACTCCTGTTCTACTACCCATTCAGAACTCAGTTAGGAGGACTCCTGTTCTACTACCCATTCAGAACTCAGTTAGGAGGACTCCTGTTCTACTACCCATTCAGAACTCAGTTAGGAGGACTCCTGTTCTACTACCCATTCAGAACTCAGTTAGGAGGACTCCTGTTCTACTACCCATTCAGAACTCAGTTAGGAGGACTCCTGTTCTACTACCCATTCAGAACTCAGTTAGGAGGACTCCTGTTCTACTACCCATTCAGAACTCAGTTAGGAGGACTCCTGTTCTACTACCCATTCAGAACTCAGTTAGGAGGACTCCTGTTCTACTACCCATTCAGAACTCAGTTAGGAGGACTCCTGTTCTACTACCCATTCAGAACTCAGTTAGGAGGACTCCTGTTCTACTACCCATTCAGAACTCAGTTAGGAGGACTCCTGTTCTACTACCCATTCAGAACTCAGAACTCCTGTTCTAGTTCAGTTAGGAGGACTCCTGTTCTACTACCCATTCAGAACTCAGTTAGGAGGACTCCTGTTCTACTACCCATTCAGAACTCAGTTAGGAGGACTCCTGTTCTACTACCCATTCAGAACTCAGTTAGGAGGACTCCTGTTCTACTACCCATTCAGAACTCAGTTAGGAGGACTCCTGTTCTACTACCCATTCAGAACTCAGTTAGGAGACTCCTGACTCAGAACTCAGTTAGGAGGACTCCTGTTCTACTACCCATTCAGAACTCAGTTAGGAGGACTCCTGTTCTACTACCCATTCAGAACTCAGTTAGGAGGACTCCTGTTCTACTACCCATTCAGAACTCAGTTAGGAGGACTCCTGTTCTACTACCCATTCAGAACTCAGTTAGGAGGACTCCTGTTCTACTACCCATTCAGAACTCAGTTAGGAGGACTCCTGTTCTACTACCCATTCAGAACTCAGTTAGGAGGACTCCTGTTCTACTGCCCATTCAGAACTCAGTTAGGAGGACTCCTGTTCTACTACCCATTCAGAACTCAGTTAGGAGGACTCCTGTTCAGTTAGGAGGACTCCTGTTCTACCCATTCAGAACTCAGTTAGGAGGACTCCTGTTCTACTACCCATTCAGAACTCAGTTAGGAGGGACTCAGAACTCAGTTAGGAGGACTACTACCCATTCAGAACTCAGTTAGGAGGACTCCTGTTCTACTACCCATTCAGAACTCAGTTAGGAGGACTCCTGTTCTACTACCCATTCAGAACTCAGTTAGGAGGACTCCTGTTCTACTACCCATTCAGAACTCAGTTAGGACTCCTGTTCTACCCATTCAGAACTCAGTTAGGAGGACTCCTGTTCTACTACCCATTCAGAACTCAGTTAGGAGGACTCCTGTTCTACCCATTCAGAACTCAGTTAGGAGGACTCCTGTTCTACTACCCATTCAGAACTCAGTTAGGAGGACTCCTGTTCTACTACCCATTCAGAACTCAGTTAGGAGGACTCCTGTTCTACTACCCATTCAGAACTCAGTTAGGAGGACTCCTGTTCTACTACCCATTCAGAACTCAGTTAGGAGGACTCCTGTTCTACTACCCATTCAGAACTCAGTTAGGAGGACTCCTGTTCTACTACCCATTCAGAACTCAGTTAGGAGGACTCTGTTCTACTACCCATTCAGAACTCAGTTAGGAGGACTCCTGTTCTACTACCCATTCAGAACTCAGTTAGGAGGACTCCTGTTCTACTACCCATTCAGAACTCAGTTAGGAGGACTCCTGTTCTACTACCCATTCAGAACTCAGTTAGGAGGACTCCTGTTCTACTACCCATTCAGAACTCAGTTAGGAGGACTCCTGTTCTACTACCCATTCAGAACTCAGTTAGGAGGACTCCTGTTCTACTACCCATTCAGAACTCAGTTAGGAGGACTCCTGTTCTACTACCCATTCAGAACTCAGTTAGGAGGACTCCTGTTCTACTACCCATTCAGAACTCAGTTAGGAGGACTCCTGTTCTACTACCCATTCAGAACTCAGTTAGGAGGACTCCTGTTCTACTACCCATTCAGAACTCAGTTAGGAGGACTCCTGTTCTACTACCCATTCAGAACTCAGTTAGGAGGACTCCTGTTCTACTACCCATTCAGAACTCAGTTAGGAGGACTCCTGTTCTACTGCCCATTCAGAACTCAGTTAGGAGGACTCCTGTTCTACTACCCATTCAGAACTCAGTTAGGAGGACTCCTGTTCTACTACCCATTCAGAACTCAGTTAGGAGGACTACCCTGTTCAGTTAGGAGGACTCCTGTTCACAATCCATTCAGAACTCAGTTAGGAGGACTCCTGTTCTACTACCCATTCAGAACATTCAGAACTCAGTTAGGACTCCTGTTCTACTACCCATTCAGAACTCAGTTAGGAGGACTCCTGTTCTACTACCCATTCAGAACTCAGTTAGGAGGACTCCTGTTCTACTACCCATTCAGAACTCAGTTAGGAGGACTGTTCTACTACCCATTTCAGTTAGGAGGACTCCTGTTCTACCCATTCAGAACTCAGTTAGGAGGACTCCTGTTCTACTACCCATTCAGAACTCAGTTAGGAGGACTCCTGTTCTACTGCCCATTCAGAACTCAGTTAGGAGGACTCCTGTTCTACTACCCATTCAGAACTCAGTTAGGAGGACTCCTGTTCTACTACCCATTCAGAACTCAGTTAGGAGGACTCCTGTTCTACTACCCATTCAGAACTCAGTTAGGAGGACTCCTGTTCTACTACCCATTCAGAACTCAGTTAGGAGGACTCCTGTTCTACTACCCATTCAGAACTCAGTTAGGAGGACTCCTGTTCTACTACCCATTCAGAACTCAGTTAGGAGGACTCCTGTTCTACTACCCATTCAGAACTCAGTTAGGAGGACTCCTGTTCTACTACCCATTCAGAACTCAGTTAGGAGGACTCCTGTTCTACTACCCATTCAGAACTCAGTTAGGAGGACTCCTGTTCTACTACCCATTCAGAACTCAGTTAGGAGGACTCCTGTTCTACTACCCATTCAGAACTCAGTTAGGAGGACTCCTGTTCTACTACCCATTCAGAACTCAGTTAGGAGGACTCCTGTTCTACTACCCATTCAGAACTCAGTTAGGAGGACTCCTGTTCTACTACCCATTCAGAACTCAGTTAGGAGGACTCCTGTTCTACTACCCATTCAGAACTCAGTTAGGAGGACTCCTGTTCTACTACCCATTCAGAACTCAGTTAGGAGGACTCCTGTTCTACTACCCATTCAGAACTCAGTTAGGAGGACTCCTGTTCTACTACCCATTCAGAACTCAGTTAGGAGGACTCTGTTCTACTACCCATTCAGAACTCAGTTAGGAGGACTCCTGTTCTACTACCCATTCAGAACTCAGTTAGGAGGACTCCTGTTCTACTACCCATTCAGAACTCAGTTAGGAGGACTCCTGTTCTACTACCCATTCAGAACTCAGTTAGGAGGACTCCTGTTCTACCATTCAGAACTCAGTTAGGAGGACTCCTGTTCTACTACCCATTCAGAACTCAGTTAGGAGGACTCCTGTTCTACTACCCATTCAGAACTCAGTTAGGAGGACTCCTGTTCTACTACCCATTCAGAACTCAGTTAGGAGGACTCCTGTTCTACTACCCATTCAGAACTCAGTTAGGAGGACTCCTGTTCTACTACCCATTCAGAACTCAGTTAGGAGGACTCCTGTTCTACTACCCATTCAGAACTCAGTTAGGAGGACTGTTCCCATTCAGAACTCAGTTAGGAGGACTCCTGTTCTACTACCCATTCAGAACTCAGTTAGGAGGACTCCTGTTCTACTGCCCATTCAGAACTCAGTTAGGAGGACTCCTGTTCTACTGCCCATTCAGAACTCAGTTAGGAGGACTCCTGTTCTACTACCCATTCAGAACTCAGTTAGGAGGACTCCTGTTCTACTACCCATTCAGAACTCAGTTAGGAGGACTCCTGTTCTACTACCCATTCAGAACTCAGTTAGGAGGACTCCTGTTCTACTACCCATTCAGAACTCAGTTAGGAGGACTCCTGTTCTACTACCCATTCAGAACTCAGTTAGGAGGACTCCTGTTCTACTACCCTCAGACTCCTGTTCTACTACCCATTCAGAACTCAGTTAGGAGGACTCCTGTTCTACTACCCATTCAGAACTCAGTTAGGAGGACTCCTGTTCTACTACCCATTCAGAACTCAGTTAGGAGGACTCCTGTTCTACTACCCATTCAGAACTCAGTTAGGAGGACTCCTGTTCTACTACCCATTCAGAACTCAGTTAGGAGGACTCCTGTTCTACTACCCATTCAGAACCATTCATTCAGAACTCAGTTAGGAGGACTCCTGTTCTACTACCCATTCAGAACTCAGTTAGGAGGACTCCTGTTCTACTACCCATTCAGAACTCAGTTAGGAGGACTCCTGTTCTACTACCCATTCAGAACTCAGTTAGGAGGACTCCTGTTCTACTACCCATTCAGAACCAGTTAGGAGGACTCCTGTTTCAGAACTCAGTTAGGAGGACTCCTGTTCTACTACCCATTCAGAACTCAGTTAGGAGGACTCCTGTTCTACTACCCATTCAGAACTCAGTTAGGAGGACTCCTGTTCTACTACCCATTCAGAACTCAGTTAGGAGGACTCCTGTTCTACTACCCATTCAGAACTCAGTTAGGAGGACTCCTGTTCTACTACCCATTCAGAACTCAGTTAGGAGGACTCCTGTTCTACTACCCATTCAGAACTCAGTTAGGAGGACTCCTGTTCTACTACCCATTCAGAACTCAGTTAGGAGGACTCCTGTTCTACTACCCCAGAACATTCAGAACTCAGTTAGGAGGACTCCTGTTCTACATTCAGAACTCAGTTAGGAGGACCATTCAGAACTCAGTTAGGAGGACTCCTGTTCTACTACCCATTCAGAACTCAGTTAGGAGGACTCCTGTTCATTCAGAACTCAGTTAGGAGGACTCCTGTTCCCATTCAGAACTCAGTTAGGAGGACTCCTGTTCTACTACCCATTCAGAACTCAGTTAGGAGGACTCCTGTTCTACTACCCATTCAGAACTCAGTTAGGAGGACTCCTGTTCTACTACCCATTCAGAACTCAGTTAGGAGGACTCCTGTTCTACCCATTCAGAACTCAGTTAGGAGGACTCCTGTTCTACTACCCATTCAGAACTCAGTTAGGAGGACCCATTCAGAACTCAGTTAGGAGGACTCTGTTCTACTACCCATTCAGAACTCAGTTAGGAGGACTCCTGTTCTACTACCCATTCAGAACTCAGTTAGGAGGACTCCTGTTCTACTACCCATTCAGAACTCAGTTAGGAGGACTCCTGTTCTACTACCCATTCAGAACTCAGTTAGGAGGACTCCTGTTCTACTACCCATTCAGAACTCAGTTAGGAGGACTCCTGTTCTACTACCCATTCAGAACTCAGTTAGGAGGACTCCTGTTCTACTACCCATTCAGAACTCAGTTAGGAGGACTCCTGTTCTACTACCCATTCAGAACTCAGTTAGGAGGACTCCTGTTCTACTACCCATTCAGAACTCAGTTAGGAGGACTCCTGTTCTACTACCCATTCAGAACTCAGTTAGGAGGACTCCTGTTCCATTCAGAACTCAGTTAGGACCCATTCAGAACTCAGTTAGGAGGACTCCTGTTCTACTACCCATTCAGAACTCAGTTAGGAGGACTCCTGTTCTACTACCCATTCAGAACTCAGTTAGGAGGACTCCTGTTCTACTACCCATTCAGAACTCAGTTAGGAGGACTCCTGTTCTACTACCCATTCAGAACTCAGTTAGGAGGACTCCTGTTCTACTACCCATTCAGAACTCAGTTAGGAGGACTCCTGTTCTACTACCCATTTCAGGAGGACTCCTGAACTCAGAACTCAGTTAGGAGGACTCCTGTTCTACTACCCATTCAGAACTCAGTTAGGAGGACTCCTGTTCTACTACCCATTCAGAACTCAGTTAGGAGGACTCCTGTTCTACTACCCATTCAGAACTCAGTTAGGAGGACTCCTGTTCTACTACCCATTCAGAACTCAGTTAGGAGGACTCCTGTTCTACTACCCATTCAGAACTCAGAACTCAGTTAGGAGGACTCCTGTTCTACTACCCATTCAGAACTCAGTTAGGAGGACTCCTGTTCTACTACCCATTCAGAACTCAGTTAGGAGGACAGTTAGGAGGACCTGTTCTACTACCCATTCAGAACTCAGTTAGGAGGACTCCTGTTCTACTACCCATTCAGAACTCAGTTAGGAGGACTCCTGTTCTACTACCCATTCAGAACTCAGTTAGGAGGACTCCTGTTCTACTACCCATTCAGAACTCAGTTAGGAGGACTCCTGTTCTACTACCCATTCAGAACTCAGTTAGGAGGACTCCTGTTCTACTACCCATTCAGAACTCAGTTAGGAGGACTCCTGTTCTACTACCCATTCAGAACTCAGTTAGGAGGACTCCTGTTCTACTACCCATTCAGAACTCAGTTAGGAGGACTCCTGTTCTACTACCCATTCAGAACTCAGTTAGGAGGACTGTTCTACTACCCATTCAGAACTCAGTTAGGAGGACTCCTGTTCTACTACCCATTCAGAACTCAGTTAGGAGGACTCCTGTTCTACTACCCATTCAGAACTCAGTTAGGAGGACTCCTGTTCTACTACCCATTCAGAACTCAGTTAGGAGGACTCCTGTTCTACTCCTGTTCTACACTACCCATTCAGAACTCAGTTAGGAGGACTCCTGTTCTACTACCCATTCAGAACTCAGTTAGGAGGACTCCTGTTCTACTACCCATTCAGAACTCAGTTAGGAGGACTCCTGTTCTACTACCCATTCAGAACTCAGTTAGGAGGACTCCTGTTCTACTACCCATTCAGAACTCAGTTAGGAGGACTCCTGTTCTACTACCCATTCAGAACTCAGTTAGGAGGACTCCTGTTCTACTACCCATTCAGAACTCAGTTAGGAGGACTCCTGTTCTACTACCCATTCAGAACTCAGTTAGGAGGACTCCTGTTCTACTACCCATTCAGAACTCAGTTAGGAGGACTCCTGTTCTACTACCCATTCAGAACTCAGTTAGGAGGACTCCTGTTCTACTACCCATTCAGAACTCAGTTAGGAGGACTCCTGTTCTACTACCCATTCAGAACTCAGTTAGGAGGACTCCTGTTCTACTACCCATTCAGAACTCAGTTAGGAGGACTCCTGTTCTACTACCCATTCAGAACTCAGTTAGGAGGACTCCTGTTCTACTACCCATTCAGAACTCAGTTAGGAGGACTCCTGTTCTACTACCCATTCAGAACTCAGTTAGGAGGACTCCTGTTCTACTACCCATTCAGAACTCAGTTAGGAGGACTCCTGTTCTACTACCCATTCAGAACTCAGTTAGGAGGACTCCTGTTCTACTACCCATTCAGAACTCAGTTAGGAGGACTCCTGTTCTACTACCCATTCAGAACTCAGTTAGGACTCCTGTTCTACTACCCATTCAGAACTCAGTTAGGAGGACTCCTGTTCTACTACCCATTCAGAACTCAGTTAGGAGGACTCCTGTTCTACTGCCCATTCAGAACTCAGTTAGGAGGACTCCTGTTCTACTACCCATTCAGAACTCAGTTAGGAGGACTCATGTTCTACTGCCCATTCAGAACTCAGTTAGGAGGACTCCTGTTCTACTGCCCATTCAGAACTCAGTTAGGAGGACTCCTGTTCTACTGCCCATTCAGAACTCAGTTAGGAGGACTCCTGTTCTACTACCCATTCAGAACTCAGTTAGGAGGACTCATGTTCTACTACCCATTCAGAACTCAGTTAGGAGGACTCCTGTTCTACTACCCATTCAGAACTCAGTTAGGAGGACTCCTGTTCTACTACCCATTCAGAACTCAGTTAGGAGGACTCCTGTTCTACTACCCATTCAGAACTCAGTTAGGAGGACTCCTGTTCTACTACCCATTCAGAACTCAGTTAGGAGGACTCCTGTTCTACTACCCATTCAGAACTCAGTTAGGAGGACTCCTGTTCTACTACCCATTCAGAACTCAGTTAGGAGGACTCCTGTTCTACTACCCATTCAGAACTCAGTTAGGAGGACTCCTGTTCTACTACCCATTCAGAACTCAGTTAGGAGGACTCCTGTTCTACTGCCCATTCAGAACTCAGTTAGGAGGACTCCTGTTCTACTACCCATTCAGAACTCAGTTAGGAGGACTCCTGTTCTACTACCCATTCAGAACTCAGTTAGGAGGACTCCTGTTCTACTACCCATTCAGAACTCAGTTAGGGAGGACTCCTGTTCTACTACCCATTCAGAACTCAGTTAGGAGGACTCCTGTTCTACTACCCATTCAGAACTCAGTTAGGAGGACTCCTGTTCTACTACCCATTCAGAACTCAGTTAGGAGGACTCCTGTTCTACTACCCATTCAGAACTCAGTTAGGAGGACTCCTGTTCTACTACCCATTCAGAACTCAGTTAGGAGGACTCCTGTTCTACTACCCATTCAGAACTCAGTTAGGAGGACTCCTGTTCTACTACCCATTCAGAACTCAGTTAGGAGGACTCCTGTTCTACTACCCATTCAGAACTCAGTTAGGAGGACTCCTGTTCTACTACCCATTCAGAACTCAGTTAGGAGGACTCAGTTAGGAGGACTGTTCTACTGCCCATTCAGAACTCAGTTAGGAGGACTCCTGTTCTACTACCCATTCAGAACTCAGTTAGGAGGACTCCTGTTCTACTGCCCATTCAGAACTCAGTTAGGAGGACTCTGTTCTGTTCTAGGAGGACTGTTCCCATTCAGAACTCAGTTAGGAGGACTCCTGTTCTACTACCCATTCAGAACTCAGTTAGGAGGACTCCTGTTCTACTACCCATTCAGAACTCAGTTAGGAGGACTCTGTTCTACTACCCATTCAGAACTCAGTTAGGAGGACTCCTGTTCTACTACCCATTCAGAACTCAGTTAGGAGGACTCCTGTTCTACTACCCATTCAGAACTCAGTTAGGAGGACTCCTGTTCTACTACCCATTCAGAACTCAGTTAGGAGGACTCCTGTTCTACTACCCATTCAGAACTCAGTTAGGAGGACTCCTGTTCTACTACCCATTCAGAACTCAGTTAGGAGGACTCCTGTTCTACTACCCATTCAGAACTCAGTTAGGAGGACTCCTGTTCTACTACCCATTCAGAACTCAGTTAGGAGGACTCCTGTTCTACTACCCATTCAGAACTCAGTTAGGAGGACTCAGAACTCAGTTGTTCTACTACCCATTCAGAACTCAGTTAGGAGGACTCCTGTTCTACTACCCATTCAGAACTCAGTTAGGAGGACTCCTGTTCTACTACCCATTCAGAACTCAGTTAGGAGGACTCCTGTTCTACTACCCATTCAGAACTCAGTTAGGAGGACTCCTGTTCTACTACCCATTCAGAACTCAGTTAGGAGGACTCCTGTTCTACTACCCATTCAGAACTCAGTTAGGAGGACTCCTGTTCTACTACCCATTCAGAACTCAGTTAGGAGGACTCCTGTTCTACTACCCATTCAGAACTCAGTTAGGAGGACTCCTGTTCTACTACCCATTCAGAACTCAGTTAGGAGGACTCCTGTTCTACTACCCATTCAGAACTCAGTTAGGAGGACTCCTGTTCTACAATCCATTCAGAACTCAGTTAGGAGGACTCCTGTTCTACTACCCATTCAGAACTCAGTTAGGAGGACTCCTGTTCTACTACCCATTCAGAACTCAGTTAGGAGGACTCCTGTTCTACTGCCCATTCAGAACTCAGTTAGGAGGACTCCTGTTCTACTGCCCATTCAGAACTCAGTTAGGAGGACTCCTGTTCTACTACCCATTCAGAACTCAGTTAGGAGGACTCCTGTTCTACTGCCCATTCAGAACTCAGTTAGGAGGACTCCTGTTCTACTACCCATTCAGAACTCAGTTAGGAGGACTCCTGTTCTACTACCCATTCAGAACTCAGTTAGGAGGACTCCTGTTCTACTACCCATTCAGAACTCAGTTAGGAGGACTCTGTTCTACTACCCATTCAGAACTCAGTTAGGAGGACTCTGTTCTACTACCCATTCAGAACTCAGTTAGGAGGACTCCTGTTCTACTACCCATTCAGAACTCAGTTAGGAGGACTCCTGTTCTACTACCCATTCAGAACTCAGTTAGGAGGACTCCTGTTCTACTACCCATTCAGAACTCAGTTAGGAGGAACCATTCAGAACTCAGTTAGGAGGACTCCTGTTCTACTACCCATTCAGAACTCAGTTAGGAGGACTCCTGTTCTACTACCCATTCAGAACTCAGTTAGGAGGACTCCTGTTCTACTACCCATTCAGAACTCAGTTAGGAGGACTCCTGTTCTACTACCCATTCAGAACTCAGTTAGGAGGACTCCTGTTCTACTACCCATTCAGAACTCAGTTAGGAGGACTCCTGTTCTACAATCCATTCAGAACTCAGTTAGGAGGACTCCTGTTCTACTACCCATTCAGAACTCAGTTAGGAGGACTCCTGTTCTACTACCCATTCAGAACTCAGTTAGGAGGACTCCTGTTCTACTACCCATTCAGAACTCAGTTAGGAGGACTCCTGTTCTACTACCCATTCAGAACTCAGTTAGGAGGACTCCTGTTCTACTACCCATTCAGAACTCAGTTAGGAGGACTCCTGTTCTACTGCCCATTCAGAACTCAGTTAGGAGGACTCCTGTTCTACTACCCATTCAGAACTCAGTTAGGAGGACTCCTGTTCTACTACCCATTCAGAACTCAGTTAGGAGGACTCCTGTTCTACTACCCATTCAGAACTCAGTTCAGAACTCAGTTAGGAGGACTCCTGTTCTACTACCCATTCAGAACTCAGTTAGGAGGACTCCTGTTCTACTACCCATTCAGAACTCAGTTAGGAGGACTCCTGTTCTACTACCCATTCAGAACTCAGTTAGGAGGACTCCTGTTCTACTACCCATTCAGAACTCAGTTAGGAGGACTCCTGTTCTACTGCCCATTCCCATTCAGAACTCAGTTAGGAGGACTCCTGTTCTACTACCCATTCAGAACTCAGTTAGGAGGACTCCTGTTCTACTACCCATTCAGAACTCAGTTAGGAGGACTCTGTTCTACTACCCATTCAGAACTCAGAACTCCTGTTCTACCCATTCAGAACTCAGTTAGGAGGACTCCTGTTCTACTACCCATTCAGAACTCAGTTAGGAGGACTCCTGTTCTACTACCCATTCAGAACTCAGTTAGG
Source organism: Oncorhynchus nerka (assembly GCF_034236695.1). Lineage (NCBI taxonomy): Eukaryota > Metazoa > Chordata > Actinopteri > Salmoniformes > Salmonidae > Oncorhynchus > Oncorhynchus nerka. Next base: position 36,241 of record NW_027040226.1, on the reverse strand, counting down.
AGGACTCCTGTTCTACTACCCATTCAGAACTCAGTTAGGAGGACTCCTGTTCTACTACCCATTCAGAACTCAGTTAGGAGGACTCCTGTTCTACTACCCATTCAGAACTCAGTTAGGAGGACTCCTGTTCTACTACCCATTCAGAACTCAGTTAGGAGGACTCCTGTTCTACTACCCATTCAGAACTCAGTTAGGAGGACTCCTGTTCTACTACCCATTCAGAACTCAGTTAGGAGGACTCAGAACTCAGTTAGGAGGACTCCCTGTTTCTCCTGTTCTACCCATTCAGAACTCAGTTAGGAGGACTCCTGTTCTACTACCCATTCAGAACTCAGTTAGGAGGACTCCTGTTCTACTACCCATTCAGAACTCAGTTAGGAGGACTCCTGTTCTACTACCCATTCAGAACTCAGTTAGGAGGACTCCTGTTCTACTACCCATTCAGAACTCAGTTAGGAGGACTCCTGTTCTACTACCCATTCAGAACTCAGTTAGGAGGACTACCCTCAGTTCTACTACCCATTCAGAACTCAGTTAGGAGGACTCCTGTTCTACTACCCATTCAGAACTCAGTTAGGAGGACTCCTGTTCTACTACCCATTCAGAACTCAGTTAGGAGGACTCCTGTTCTACTACCCATTCAGAACTCAGTTAGGAGGACTCCTGTTCTACTACCCATTCAGAACTCAGTTAGGAGGACTCCTGTTCTACTGCCCATTCAGAACTCAGTTAGGAGGACTCCTGTTCTACTACCCATTCAGAACTCAGTTAGGAGGACTCCTGTTCTACTACCCATTCAGAACTCAGTTAGGAGGACTCCTGTTCTACTACCCATTCAGAACTCAGTTAGGAGGACTCCTGTTCTACTACCCATTCAGAACTCAGTTAGGAGGACTCCTGTTCTACTACCCATTCAGAACTCAGTTAGGAGGACTCCTGTTCTACTACCCATTCAGAACTCAGTTAGGAGGACTCCTGTTCTACTACCCATTCAGAACTCAGTTAGGAGGACTCCTGTTCCTACCCATTCAGAACTCAGTTAGGAGGACTCCTGTTCTACTACCCATTCAGAACTCAGTTAGGAGGACTCTGTTCTACTACCCATTCAGAACTCAGTTAGGAGGACTCCTGTTCTACACCCATTCAGAACTCAGTTAGGAGGACTCCTGTTCTACTACCCATTCAGAACTCAGTTAGGAGGACTCCTGTTCTACTACCCATTCAGAACTCAGTTAGGAGGACTCCTGTTCTACTACCCATTCAGAACTCAGTTAGGAGGACTCCTGTTCTACTACCCATTCAGAACTCAGTTAGGAGGACTCCTGTTCTACTACCCATTCAGAACTCAGTTAGGAGGACTCCTGTTCTACTACCCATTCAGAACTCAGTTAGGAGGACTCCTGTTCTACTACCCATTCAGAACTCAGTTAGGAGGACTCCTGTTCTACTACCCATTCAGAACTCAGTTAGGAGGACTCCTGTTCTCTACCCATTCAGAACTCCCATTCAGAACTCAGTTAGGAGGACTCCTGTTCTACTACCCATTCAGAACTCAGTTAGGAGGACTCCTGTTCTACTACCCATTCAGAACTCAGTTAGGAGGACTCCTGTTCTACTACCCATTCAGAACTCAGTTAGGAGGACTCCTGTTCTACTACCCATTCAGAACTCAGTTAGGAGGACTCCTGTTCTACTACCCATTCAGAACTCAGTTAGGAGGACTCCTGTTCTACTACCCATTCAGAACTCAGTTAGGAGGACTCCTGTTCTACTACCCATTCAGAACTCAGTTAGGAGGACTCCTGTTCTACTACCCATTCAGAACTCAGTTAGGAGGACTCCTGTTCTACTACCCATTCAGAACTCAGTTAGGAGGACTCCTGTTCTACTACCCATTCAGAACTCAGTTAGGAGGACTCCTGTTCTACTACCCATTCAGAACTCAGTTAGGAGGACTCCTGTTCTACTACCCATTCAGAACTCAGTTAGGAGGACTCCTGTTCTACTACCCATTCAGAACTCAGTTAGGAGGACTCCTGTTCTACTACCCATTCAGAACTCAGTTAGGAGGACTCCTGTTCTACTACCCATTCAGAACTCAGTTAGGAGGACTCCTGTTCTACTACCCATTCAGAACTCAGTTAGGAGGACTCCTGTTCTACTACCCATTCAGAACTCAGTTAGGAGGACTCCTGTTCTACTACCCATTCAGAACTCAGTTAGGAGGACTCCTGTTCTACTACCCATTCAGAACTCAGTTAGGAGGACTCCTGTTCTACTACCCATTCAGAACTCAGTTAGGAGGACTCCTGTTCTACTACCCATTCAGAACTCAGTTAGGAGGACTCCTGTTCTACTACCCATTCAGAACTCAGTTAGGAGGACTCCTGTTCTACTACCCATTCAGAACTCAGTTAGGAGGACTCCTGTTCTACTACCCATTCAGAACTCAGTTAGGAGGACTCCTGTTCTACTACCCATTCAGAACTCAGTTAGGAGGACTCCTGTTCTACTACCCATTCAGAACTCAGTTAGGAGGACTCCTGTTCTACTACCCATTCAGAACTCAGTTAGGGTTCTACTCCTGTTCTACCCATTCAGGACTAGGAGGACTCCTGTTCCCATTCAGAACTCAGTTAGGAGGACTACCCTGTTCTGTTCTACCCATTCAGAACTCAGTTAGGAGGACTCCTGTTCTACTACCCATTCAGAACTCAGTTAGGAGGACTCCTGACCCATTCAGAACAGTTAGGAGGACCTGTTCTACTACCCATTCAGAACTCAGTTAGGAGGACTCCTGTTCTACTACCCATTCAGAACTCAGTTAGGAGGACTCCTGTTCTACTACCCATTCAGAACTCAGTTAGGAGGACTCCTGTTCTACTACCCATTCAGAACTCAGTTAGGAGGACTCCTGTTCTACCCATTCAGAACTCAGTTAGGAGGACTCCTGTTCTACTACCCATTCAGAACTCAGTTAGGAGGACTCCTGTTCTACTACCCATTCAGAACTCAGTTAGGAGGACTCCTGTTCTACTACCCATTCAGAACTCAGTTAGGAGGACTCCTGTTCTACTACCCATTCAGAACTCAGTTAGGAGGACTCCTGTTCTACTACCCATTCAGAACTCAGTTAGGAGGACTCCTGTTCTACTACCCATTCAGAACTCAGTTAGGAGGACTCCTGTTCTACTACCCATTTCAGTTAGGAGGACTACCCATTCAGAACTCAGTTAGGAGGACTCCTGTTCTACTACCCATTCAGAACTCAGTTAGGAGGACTCCTGTTCTACTACCCATTCAGAACTCAGTTAGGAGGACTCCTGTTCTACTACCCATTCAGAACTCAGTTAGGAGGACTCCTGTTCTACTACCCATTCAGAACTCAGTTAGGAGGACTCCTGTTCTACTACCCATTCAGAACTCAGTTAGGAGGACTCCTGTTCTACTACCCATTCAGAACTCAGTTACTCCTGTTCTACTACCCATTCAGAACTCAGTTAGGACTCCTGTTCTACTACCCATTCAGAACTCAGTTAGGAGGACTCCTGTTCTACTACCCATTCAGAACTCAGTTAGGAGGACTCCTGTTCTACTGCCCATTCAGAACTCAGTTAGGAGGACTCCTGTTCTACTACCCATTCAGAACTCAGTTAGGAGGACTCCTGTTCTACTACCCATTCAGAACTCAGTTAGGAGGACTCCTGTTCTACAATCCATTCAGAACTCAGTTAGGAGGACTCCTGTTCTACTACCCATTCAGAACTCAGTTAGGAGGACTCCTGTTCTACTACCCATTCAGAACTCAGTTAGGACTCCTGTTCTACTACCCATTCAGAACTCAGTTAGGAGGACTCCTGTTCTACTACCCATTCAGAACTCAGTTAGGAGGACTCCTGTTCTACTACCCATTCAGAACTCAGTTAGGAGGACTCCTGTTCTACTACCCATTCAGAACTCAGTTAGGAGGACTCTGTTCTACCCATTCAGAACTCAGTTAGGAGGACTCCTGTTCTACTTCAGAACTCAGTTAGGAGGACTCCTGTTCTACTACCCATTCAGAACTCAGTTAGGAGGACTCCTGTTCTACTACCCATTCAGAACTCAGTTAGGAGGACTCCTGTTCTACTACCCATTCAGAACTCAGTTAGGAGGACTCCTGTTCTACTACCCATTCAGAACTCAGTTAGGAGGACTCCTGTTCTACTGCCCATTCAGAACTCAGTTAGGAGGACTCCTGTTCTACTACCCATTCAGAACTCAGTTAGGAGGACTCCTGTTCTACTACCCATTCAGAACTCAGTTAGGAGGACTCCTGTTCTACTACCCATTCAGAACTCAGTTAGGAGGACTCCTGTTCTACTACCCATTCAGAACTCAGTTAGGAGGACTCCTGTTCTACTACCCATTCAGAACTCAGTTAGGAGGACTCCTGTTCTACTACCCATTCAGAACTCAGTTAGGAGACTCCTGTTCTACTACCCATTCAGAACAGTTAGGAGGACTCCTGTTCTACTACCCATTCAGAACTCAGTTAGGAGGACTCCTGTTCTACTACCCATTCAGAACTCAGTTAGGAGGACTCCTGTTCTACTACCCATTCAGAACTCAGTTAGGAGGACTCCTGTTCTACTACCCATTCAGAACTCAGTTAGGAGGACTCCTGTTCTACTACCCATTCAGAACTCAGTTAGGAGGACTCCTGTTCTACTACCCATTCAGAACTCAGTTAGGAGGACTCCTGTTCTACTACCCATTCAGAACTCAGTTAGGAGGACTCCTGTTCTACTACCCATTCAGAACTCAGTTAGGAGGACTCCTGTTCTACTACCCATTCAGAACTCAGTTAGGAGGACTCCTGTTCTACTACCCATTCAGAACTCAGTTAGGAGGACTCCTGTTCTACTACCCATTCAGAACTCAGTTAGGAGGACTCCTGTTCTACTACCCATTCAGAACTCAGTTAGGAGGACTCTGTTCTACTACCCATTCAGAACTCAGTTAGGAGGACTCCTGTTCTACTACCCATTCAGAACTCAGTTAGGAGGACTCCTGTTCTACTACCCATTCAGAACTCAGTTAGGAGGACTCCTGTTCTACTACCCATTCAGAACTCAGTTAGGAGGACTCCTGTTCTACTACCCATTCAGAACTCAGTTAGGAGGACTCCTGTTCTACTACCCATTCAGAACTCAGTTAGGAGGACTCCTGTTCTACTACCCATTCAGAACTCAGTTAGGAGGACTCCTGTTCTACTACCCATTCAGAACTCAGTTAGGAGGACTCCTGTTCTACTAGGAGGACCCATTCAGAACTCAGTTAGGAGGACTCCTGTTCTACTACCCATTTCAGTTAGGAGGACTACTACCCATTCAGAACTCAGTTAGGAGGACTCCTGTTCTACTACCCATTCAGAACTCAGTTAGGAGGACTCCTGTTCTACTACCCATTCAGAACTCAGTTAGGAGGACTCCTGTTCTACTACCCATTCAGAACTCAGTTAGGAGGACTCCTGTTCTACTACCCATTCAGAACTCAGTTAGGAGGACTCCTGTTCTACTACCCATTCAGAACTCAGTTAGGACTCCTGGACTCCTGTTCTGTTCTACTGCCCATTCAGAACTCAGTTAGGAGGACTCCTGTTCTACTACCCATTCAGAACTCAGTTAGGAGGACTCCTGTTCTACTACCCATTCAGAACTCAGTTAGGAGGACTCCTGTTCTACTACCCATTCAGAACTCAGTTAGGAGGACTCCTGTTCTACTACCCATTCAGAACTCAGTTAGGAGGACTCCTGTTCTACTACCCATTCAGAACTCAGTTAGGAGGACTCCTGTTCTACTACCCATTCAGAACTCAGTTAGGAGGACTCCTGTTCTACTACCCATTCAGAACTCAGTTAGGAGGACTCCTGTTCTACTACCCATTCAGAACTCAGTTAGGAGGACTCCTGTTCTACTACCCATTCAGAACTCAGTTAGGAGGACTCCTGTTCTACTACCCATTCAGAACTCAGTTAGGAGGACTCCTGTTCTACTACCCATTCAGAACTCAGTTAGGAGGACTCCTGTTCTACTACCCATTCAGAACTCAGTTAGGAGGACTCCTCAGTTAGGAGGACTCCTGTTCTACATCCATTCTCAGTTAGGAGGACTCCTACCCATTCAGAACTCAGTTAGGAGGACTCAGAACTCAGTTGTTCTACTACCCATTCAGAACTCAGTTAGGAGGACTCCTGTTCTACTACCCATTCAGAACTCAGTTAGGAGGACTCCTGTTCTACTACCCATTCAGAACTCAGTTAGGAGGACTCCTGTTCTACTACCCATTCAGAACTCAGTTAGGAGGACTCCTGTTCTACTACCCATTCAGAACTCAGTTAGGAGGACTCCTGTTCTACTACCCATTCAGAACTCAGTTAGGAGGACTCCTGTTCTACTACCCATTCAGAACTCAGTTAGGAGGACTCCTGTTCTACTACCCATTCAGAACTCAGTTAGGAGGACTCCTGTTCTACTACCCATTCAGAACTCAGTTAGGAGGACTCCTGTTCTACTACCCATTCAGAACTCAGTTAGGAGGACTCCTGTTCTACTACCCATTCAGAACTCAGTTAGGAGGACTCCTGTTCTACTACCCATTCAGAACTCAGTTAGGAGGACTCCTGTTCTACTACCCATTCAGAACTCAGTTAGGAGGACTCCTGTTCTACTACCCATTCAGAACTCAGTTAGGAGGACTCCTGTTCTACTACCCATTCAGAACTCAGTTAGGAGGACTCCTGTTCTACTACCCATTCAGAACTCAGTTAGGAGGACTCCTGTTCTACTACCCATTCAGAACTCAGTTAGGAGGACTCCTGTTCTACTACCCATTCAGAACTCAGTTAGGAGGACTCCTGTTCTACTACCCATTCAGAACTCAGTTAGGAGGACTCCTGTTCTACTACCCATTCAGAACTCAGTTAGGAGGACTCCTGTTCTACTACCCATTCAGAACTCAGTTAGGAGGACTCCTGTTCTACTACCCATTCAGAACTCAGTTAGGAGGACTCCTGTTCTACTACCCATTCAGAACTCAGTTAGGAGGACTCCTGTTCTACTACCCATTCAGAACTCAGTTGGAGGACTCCTGTTCTACTACCCATTCAGAACTCAGTTAGGAGGACTCCTGTTCTACTACCCATTCAGAACTCAGTTAGGAGGACTCCTGTTCTACTACCCATTCAGAACTCACTACCCATTCAGAACTCAGTTAGGAGGACTCCTGTTCTACTACCCATTCAGAACTCAGTTAGGAGGACTCCTGTTCTACTACCCATTCAGAACTCAGTTAGGAGGACTCCTGTTCTACTACCCATTCAGAACTCAGTTAGGAGGACTCCTGTTCTACTACCCATTCAGAACTCAGTTAGGAGGACTCCTGTTCTACTACCCATTCAGAACTCAGTTAGGAGGACTCCTGTTCTACTACCCATTCAGAACTCAGTTAGGAGGACTCCTGTTCTACTACCCATTCAGAACTCAGTTAGGAGGAGGACCCATTCAGAACTCAGTTAGGAGGACTCCTGTTCTACCCATTCAGAACTCAGTTAGGAGGACTCCTGTTCTACTACCCATTCAGAACTCAGTTAGGAGGACTCCTGTTCTACTCAGTTAGGAGGACTCCTGTTCCCATTCAGAACTCAGTTAGGAGGACTCCTGTTCTACTGCCCATTCAGAACTCAGTTAGGAGGACTCCTGTTCTACTACCCATTCAGAACTCAGTTAGGAGGACTCCTGTTCTACTACCCATTCAGAACTCAGTTAGGAGGACTCCTGTTCTACTACCCATTCAGAACTCAGTTAGGAGGACTCCTGTTCTACTACCCATTCAGAACTCAGTTAGGAGGACTCCTGTTCTACTACCCATTCAGAACTCAGTTAGGAGGACTCCTGTTCTACTACCCATTCAGAACTCAGTTAGGAGGACTCCTGTTCTACTACCCATTCCCATTCAGAACTCAGTTAGGAGGACTCCTGTTCTACTACCCATTCAGAACTCAGTTAGGAGGACTCCTTCATTCAGAACTCAGTTAGGAGGACCCATTCAGAACTCAGTTAGGAGGACTCCTGTTCTACTACCCATTCAGAACTCAGTTAGGAGGACTCCTGTTCTACTACCCATTCAGAACTCAGTTAGGAGGACTCTGTTCTACTGCCCATTCAGAACTCAGTTAGGAGGACTCCTGTTCTACTACCCATTCAGAACTCAGTTAGGAGGACTCCTGTTCTACTACCCATTCAGAACTCAGTTAGGAGGACTCCTGTTCTACTACCCATTCAGAACTCAGTTAGGAGGACTCCTGTTCTACTACCCATTCAGAACTCAGTTAGGAGGACTCCTACTACCCATTCAGTTCTGTTCTACTACCCATTCAGAACTCAGTTAGGAGGACTCCTGTTCTACTACCCATTCAGAACTCAGTTAGGAGGACTCCTGTTCTACTACCCATTCAGAACTCAGTTAGGAGGACTCCTGTTCTACTACCCATTCAGAACTCAGTTAGGAGGACTCCTGTTCTACTACCCATTCAGAACTCAGTTAGGAGGACTCCTGTTCTACTACCCATTCAGAACTCAGTTAGGAGGAGGACTCCTGACCCATTCAGAACTCAGTTAGGAGGACTCTGTTCTACTACCCATTCAGAACTCAGTTAGGAGGACTCCTGTTCACTACCCATTCAGAACTCAGTTAGGAGGACTCCTGTTCTACTACCCATTCAGAACTCAGTTAGGAGGACTCTGTTCTACTACCCATTCAGAACTCAGTTAGGAGGACTCCTGTTCTACTACCCATTCAGAACTCAGTTAGGAGGACTCCTGTTCTACTACCCATTCAGAACTCAGTTAGGAGGACTCCTGTTCTACTACCCATTCAGAACTCAGTTAGGAGGACTCCTGTTCTACTACCCATTCAGAACTCAGTTAGGAGGACTCCTGTTCTACTACCCATTCAGAACTCAGTTAGGAGGACTCCTGTTCTACTACCCATTCAGAACTCAGTTAGGAGGACTCCTGTTCTACTACCCATTCAGAACTCAGTTAGGAGGACTCCTGTTCTACTACCCATTCAGAACTCAGTTAGGAGGACTCCTGTTCTACTACCCATTCAGAACTCAGTTAGGAGGACTCAGAACTCAGTTGTTCTGTTACTACCCATTCAGAACTCAGTTAGGAGGACTCCTGTTCTACTACCCATTCAGAACTCAGTTAGGAGGACTCCTGTTCTACTACCCATTCAGAACTCAGTTAGGAGGACTCCTGTTCTACTACCCATTCAGAACTCAGTTAGGAGGACTCCTGTTCTACTACCCATTCAGAACTCAGTTAGGAGGACTCCTGTTCTACTACCCATTCAGAACTCAGTTAGGAGGACTCCTGTTCTACTACCCATTCAGAACTCAGTTAGGAGGACTCCTGTTCTACTACCATTCAGAACTCAGTTAGAGGACTGTTCACTACCCATTCAGAACTCAGAGGACTCCTGTTCTACTACCCATTCAGAACTCAGTTAGGAGGACTCCTGTTCTACTACCCATTCAGAACTCAGTTAGGAGGACTCCTGTTCTACTACCCATTCAGAACTCAGTTAGGAGGACTCCTGTTCTACTACCCATTCAGAACTCAGTTAGGAGGACTCCTGTTCTACTCAGAACTCCCATTCAGAACTCAGTTAGGAGGACTCCTGTTCTACTACCCATTCAGAACTCAGTTAGGAGGACTCCTGTTCTACTACCCATTCAGAACTCAGTTAGGAGGACTCCTGTTCTACTACCCATTCAGAACTCAGTTAGGAGGACTCCTGTTCTACTACCCATTCAGAACTCAGTTAGGAGGACTCCTGTTCTACTACCCATTCAGAACTCAGTTAGGAGGACTCCTGTTCTACTACCCATTCAGAACTCAGTTAGGAGGACTCCTGTTCTACTACCCATTCAGAACTCAGTTAGGAGGACTCCTGTTCTACTACCCATTCAGAACTCAGTTAGGAGGACTCCTGTTCTACTACCCATTCAGAACTCAGTTAGGAGGACTCCTGTTCTACTACCCATTCAGAACTCAGTTAGGAGGACTCCTGTTCTACTACCCATTCAGAACTCAGTTAGGAGGACTCCTGTTCTACTACCCATTCAGAACTCAGTTAGGAGGACTCCTGTTCTACTACCCATTCAGAACTCAGTTAGGAGGACTCCATTGTTCTACTACCCATTCAGAACTCAGTTAGGAGGACTCCTGTTCTACTACCCATTCAGAACTCAGTTAGGAGGACCCTACCCATTCAGAACTCAGTTAGGAGGACTCCTGTTCTACTACCCATTCAGAACTCAGTTAGGAGGACTCCTGTTCTACTACCCATTCAGAACTCAGTTAGGAGGACTCCTGTTCTACTACCCATTCAGAACTCAGTTAGGAGGACTCCTGTTCTACTACCCATTCAGAACTCAGTTAGGAGGACTCTGTTCTACTACCCATTCAGAACTCAGTTAGGAGGACTCCTGTTCTACTACCCATTCAGAACTCAGTTAGGAGGACTCCTGTTCTACTACCCATTCAGAACTCAGTTAGGAGGACTCCTGTTCTACTACCCATTCAGAACTCAGTTAGGAGGACTCCTGTTCTACTCAGAACTCCATTCAGAACTCAGTTAGGAGGACTCCTGTTCTACTCATTCAGAACTCAGTTAGGAGGACTCCTGTTCTACTACCCATTCAGAACTCAGTTAGGAGGACTCCTGTTCTACTACCCATTCAGAACTCAGTTAGGAGGACTCCTGTTCTACTACCCATTCAGAACTCAGTTAGGAGGACTCTGTTCTACTACCCATTCAGAACTCAGTTAGGAGGACTGTTCTACTACCCATTCAGAACTCAGTTAGGAGGACTCCTGTTCTACTACCCATTCAGAACTCAGTTAGGAGGACTCCTGTTCTACTACCCATTCAGAACTCAGTTAGGAGGACTCCTGTTCTACTCCCATTCAGAACTCAGTTAGGAGGACTCCTGTTCTACTACCCATTCAGAACTCAGTTAGGAGGACTCCTGTTCTACTACCCATTCAGAACTCAGTTAGGAGGACTCCTGTTCTACTACCCATTCAGAACTCAGTTAGGAGGACTCCTGTTCTACTACCCATTCAGAACTCAGTTAGGAGGAGAACCCATTCAGAACTCAGTTAGGAGGACTCTGTTCTGTTCTACTACCCATTCAGAACTCAGTTAGGAGGACTCCTGTTCTACTACCCATTCAGAACTCAGTTAGGAGGACTCCTGTTCTACTACCCATTCAGAACTCAGTTAGGAGGACTCCTGTTCTCAGAACTCAGTTAGGAGGACTCCTGTTCTACCCATTCAGAACTCAGTTAGGAGGACTCCTGTTCTACTACCCATTCAGAACTCAGTTAGGAGGACTCCTGTTCTACTACCCATTCAGAACTCAGTTAGGAGGACTCCTGTTCTACTACCCATTCAGAACTCAGTTAGGAGGACTCCTGTTCTACTACCCATTCAGAACTCAGTTAGGAGGACTCCTGTTCTACTACCCATTCAGAACTCAGTTAGGAGGACTCCTGTTCTACTACCCATTCAGAACTCAGTTAGGAGGACTCCTGTTCTCAGAACTCAGTTACCCATTCAGAAGAACTCAGTTAGGAGGACTCCTGTTCTACTACCCATTCAGAACTCAGTTAGGAGGACTCCTGTTCTACTACCCATTCAGAACTCAGTTAGGAGGACTCCTGTTCCATTCAGAACTCAGTTAGGAGGACTCCTGTTCTACTACCCATTCAGAACTCAGTTAGGAGGACTCCTGTTCTACTACCCATTCAGAACTCAGTTAGGAGGACTCCTGTTCTACTACTCCCCATTCAGAACTCAGTTAGGAGGACTCTGTTCTACTACCCATTCAGAACTCAGTTAGGAGGACTCCTGTTCTACTACCCATTCAGAACTCAGTTAGGAGGACTCCTGTTCTACTACCCATTCAGAACTCAGTTAGGAGGACTCCTGTTCTACTACCCATTCAGAACTCAGTTAGGAGGACTCCTGTTCCTACCCTGATTCAGAACTCAGTTAGGAGGACTCCTGTTCTACTACCCATTCAGAACTCAGTTAGGAGGACTCCTGTTCTACTACCCATTCAGAACTCAGTTAGGAGGACTCCTGTTCTACTACCCATTCAGAACTCAGTTAGGAGGACTCTGTTCTACTACCCATTCAGAACTCAGTTAGGAGGACTCCTGTTCTACTACCCATTCAGAACTCAGTTAGGAGGACTCCTGTTCTACTACCCATTCAGAACTCAGTTAGGAGGACTCCTGTTCTACTACCCATTCAGAACTCAGTTAGGAGGACTCCTGTTCTACTACCCATTCAGAACTCAGTTAGGAGGACTCCTGTTCTACTACCCATTCAGAACTCAGTTAGGAGGACTCCTGTTCTACTACCCATTCAGAACTCAGTTAGGAGGACTCCTGTTCTACTACCCATTCAGAACTCAGGAGGACTCTGTTCTACTACCCAGGAGGACTCTAGGAGGTTCTGTTCTACCCATTCAGAACTCAGTTAGGAGGACTCCTGTTCTACTACCCATTCAGAACTCAGTTAGGAGGACTCCTGTTCTACTACCCATTCAGAACTCAGTTAGGAGGACTCCTGTTCTACTACCCATTCAGAACTCAGTTAGGAGGACTCCTGTTCTACTACCCATTCAGAACTCAGTTAGGAGGACTCCTGTTCTACTACCCATTCAGAACTCAGTTAGGAGGACTCCTGTTCTACTACCCATTCAGAACTCAGTTAGGAGGACTCCTGTTCTACTACCCATTCAGAACTCAGTTAGGAGGACTCCTGTTCTACTACCCATTCAGAACTCAGTTAGGAGGACTCCTGGACTACCCATTCAGTTAGGAGGACTACCCATTCAGAACTCAGTTAGGAGGACTCCTGTTCTACTACCCATTCAGAACTCAGTTAGGAGGACCCATTCAGAACTCAGTTAGGAGGACTCTACTACCCATTCAGAACTCAGTTAGGAGGACTCCTGTTCTACTACCCATTCAGAACTCAGTTAGGAGGACTCCTGTTCTACTACCCATTCAGAACTCAGTTAGGAGGACTCCTGTTCTACTACCCATTCAGAACTCAGTTAGGAGGACTCCTGTTCCTGTTCAGTTAGGAGGACTCTACCCATTCAGAACTCAGTTAGGAGGACTCCTGTTCTACTACCCATTCAGAACTCAGTTAGGAGGACTCCTGTTCTACTACCCATTCAGAACTCAGTTAGGAGGACTCCTGTTCTACTACCCATTCAGAACTCAGTTAGGAGGACTCCTGTTCTACTACCCATTCAGAACTCAGTTAGGAGGACTCTGTTCTTCTACATTCAGAACTCAGTTAGGAGGACTCCTGTTCTACTACCCATTCAGAACTCAGTTAGGAGGACTCCTGTTCTACTACCCATTCAGAACTCAGTTAGGAGGACTCCTGTTCTACTACCCATTCAGAACTCAGTTAGGAGGACTCCTGTTCTACTACCCATTCAGAACTCAGTTAGGAGGACTCCTGTTCTACTACCCATTCAGAACTCAGTTAGGAGGACTCCTGTTCTACTACCCATTCAGAACTCAGTTAGGAGGACTCCTGTTCTACTACCCATTCAGAACTCAGTTAGGAGGACTCCTGTTCTACTACCCATTCAGAACTCAGTTAGGAGGACTCCTGTTCTACCCATTCAGAACTCAGTTAGGAGGACTCCTGTTCTACTACCCATTCAGAACTCAGTTAGGAGGACTCCTGTTCTACTACCCATTCAGAACTCAGTTAGGAGGACTCCTGTTCTACTACCCATTCAGAACTCAGTTAGGAGGACTCCTGTTCTACATTCAGAACCCAGTTCAGAACTCAGAACTCAGTTAGGAGGACTCCTGTTCTACTACCCATTCAGAACTCAGTTAGGAGGACTCCTGTTCTACTACCCATTCAGAACTCAGTTAGGAGGACTCCTGTTCTACTGCCCATTCAGAACTCAGTTAGGAGGACTCCTGTTCTACTACCCATTCAGAACTCAGTTAGGAGGACTCCTGTTCTACTACCCATTCAGAACTCAGTTAGGAGGACTCCTGTTCTACCCATTCAGAACTCAGTTAGGAGGACTCTACTACCCATTCAGAACTCAGTTAGGAGGACTCCTGTTCTACTACCCATTCAGAACTCAGTTAGGAGGACTCCTGTTCTACTACCCATTCAGAACTCAGTTAGGAGGACTCCTGTTCTACTACCCATTCAGAACTCAGTTAGGAGGACTCCTGTTCTACTACCCATTCAGAACTCAGTTAGGAGGACTCCTGTTCTACTACCCATTCAGAACTCAGTTAGGAGGACTCAGACTACCCATTCAGAACTCAGTTAGGAGGACTCCTGTTCTACTACCCATTCAGAACTCAGTTAGGAGGACTCCTGTTCTACTACCCATTCAGAACTCAGTTAGGAGGACTCCTGACTCAGAACTCAGTTAGGAGGACTCCTGTTCTACTACCCATTCAGAACTCAGTTAGGAGGACTCCTGTTCTACTACCCATTCAGAACTCAGTTAGGAGGACTCCTGTTCTACTACCCATTCAGAACTCAGTTAGGAGGACTGTTCTACCCATTTCTAGGAGGACTACCCATTCAGAACTCAGTTAGGAGGACTCCTGTTCTACTACCCATTCAGAACTCAGTTAGGACTCCTGTTCTACTACCCATTCAGAACTCAGTTAGGAGGACTCTGTTCTACCCATTCAGAACTCAGTTAGGAGGACTCCTGTTCTACTACCCATTCAGAACTCAGTTAGGAGGACTCCTGTTCTACTACCCATTCAGAACTCAGTTAGGAGGACTCCTGTTCTACTGCCCATTCAGAACTCAGTTAGGAGGACTCCTGTTCTACTACCCATTCAGAACTCAGTTAGGAGGACTCCTGTTCTACTACCCATTCAGAACTCAGTTAGGAGGACTCCTGTTCTACTACCCATTCAGAACTCAGTTAGGAGGACTCCTGTTCTACAATCCATTCAGAACTCAGTTAGGAGGACTCCTGTTCTACTACCCATTCAGAACTCAGTTAGGAGGACTCCTGTTCTACTACCCATTCAGAACTCAGTTAGGAGGACTCCTGTTCTACTACCCATTCAGAACTCAGTTAGGAGGACTCTGTTCTACTACCCATTCAGAACTCAGTTAGGAGGACTCTGTTCTACTACCCATTCAGAACTCAGTTAGGAGGACTCCTGTTCTACTACCCATTCAGAACTCAGTTAGGAGGACTGTTCCTACCCATTCTAGTTACCCATTCAGAACTCAGTTAGGAGGACTCCTGTTCTACTACCCATTCAGAACTCAGTTAGGAGGACTCCTGTTCTACTACCCATTCAGAACTCAGTTAGGAGGACTCCTGTTCTACTACCCATTCAGAACTCAGTTAGGAGGACTCCTGTTCTACTACCCATTCAGAACTCAGTTAGGAGGACTCCTGTTCTACTACCCATTCAGAACTCAGTTAGGAGGACTCCTGTTCTACTACCCATTCAGAACTCAGTTAGGACTCCTGGACTCAGTTAGGAGGACTCCTGTTCTACTACCCCATTCAGAACTCAGTTAGGAGGACTCCTGTTCTACTACCCATTCAGAACTCAGTTAGGAGGACTCCTGTTCTACTGCCCATTCAGAACTCAGTTAGGAGGACTCCTGTTCTACTACCCATTCAGAACTCAGTTAGGAGGACTCCTGTTCTACTACCCATTCAGAACTCAGTTAGGAGGACTCCTGTTCTACTACCCATTCAGAACTCAGTTAGGAGGACTCCTGTTCTACTACCCATTCAGAACTCAGTTAGGAGGACTCCTGTTCTACTACCCATTCAGAACTCAGTTAGGAGGGACTCCATTGTTCAGTTACTACCCATTCAGAACTCAGTTAGGAGGACTCCTGTTCTACTACCCATTCAGAACTCAGTTAGGAGGACTCCTGTTCTACTACCCATTCAGAACTCAGTTAGGAGGACTCCTGTTCTACTACCCATTCAGAACTCAGTTAGGAGGACTCCTGTTCTACTACCCATTCAGAACTCAGTTAGGAGGACTCCTGTTCTACTACCCATTCAGAACTCATTCAGAACTCAGTTAGGAGGACTCCTGTTCTACTACCCATTCAGAACTCAGTTAGGAGGACTCCTGTTCTACTACCCATTCAGAACTCAGTTAGGAGGACTCCTGTTCTACTACCCATTCAGAACTCAGTTAGGAGGACTCCTGTTCTACTACCCATTCAGAACTCAGTTAGGAGGACTCCTGTTCTACTACCCATTCAGAACTCAGTTAGGAGGACTCCTGTTCTACTGCCCATTCAGAACTCAGTTAGGAGGACTCCTGTTCTACTACCCATTCAGAACTCAGTTAGGAGGACTCCTGTTCTACTACCCATTCAGAACTCAGTTAGGAGGACTCCTGTTCTACTACCCATTCAGAACTCAGTTAGGAGGACTCCTGTTCTACTACCCATTCAGAACTCAGTTAGGAGGACTCCTGTTCTACTACCCATTCAGAACTCAGTTAGGACTCCTGTTCTACTACCCATTCAGAACTCAGTTAGGAGGACTCACTACCCATTCAGAACTCAGGAGGACTCCTGTTCTACTACCCATTCAGAACTCAGTTAGGAGGACTCCTGTTCTACTACCCATTCAGAACTCAGTTAGGAGGACTCCTGTTCTACTACCCATTCAGAACTCAGTTAGGAGGACTCAGAACTGTTCTACTACCCATTCAGAACTCAGTTAGGAGGACTCCTGTTCTACTACCCATTCAGAACTCAGTTAGGAGGACTCTGTTCTACTACCCATTCAGAACTCAGTTAGGAGGACTCTGTTCTACCCATTCAGAACTCAGTTAGGAGGACTCCTGTTCTACTACCCATTCAGAACTCAGTTAGGAGGACTCCTGTTCTACTACCCATTCAGAACTCAGTTCAGTTAGGAGGACTCCTGTTCTACTACCCATTCAGAACTCAGTTAGGAGGACTCCTGTTCTACTACCCATTCAGAACTCAGTTAGGAGGACTCCTGTTCTACTACCCATTCAGAACTCAGTTAGGAGGACTCCTGTTCTACTACCCATTCAGAACTCAGTTAGGAGGACTCCTGTTCTACTACCCATTCAGAACTCAGTTAGGAGGACTCCTGTTCTACTACCCATTCAGAACTCAGTTAGGAGGACTCCTGTTCTACTACCCATTCAGAACTCAGTTAGGAGGACCTGTTCTACTACCCATTCAGAACTCAGTTAGGAGGACTCCTGTTCTACTACCCATTCAGAACTCAGTTAGGAGGACTCCTGTTCTACTACCCATTCAGAACTCAGTTAGGAGGACTCCTGTTCTACTACCCATTCAGAACTCAGTTAGGAGGACTCCTGTTCTACTACCCATTCAGAACTCAGTTAGGAGGACTCCTGGACTCCTGTTCTACTACCCATTCAGAACTCAGTTAGGAGGACTCCTGTTCTACTACCCATTCAGAACTCAGTTAGGAGGACTCCTGTTCTACTACCCATTCAGAACTCAGTTAGGAGGACTCCTGTTCTACTACCCATTCAGAACTCAGTTAGGAGGACTCCTGTTCTACTACCCATTCAGAACTCAGTTAGGAGGACTCCTGTTCTACTACCCATTCAGAACTCAGTTAGGAGGACTCCTGTTCTACTACCCATTCAGAACTCAGTTAGGAGGACTCCTGTTCTACAATCCATTCAGAACTCAGTTAGGAGGACTCCTGTTCTACTACCCATTCAGAACTCAGTTAGGAGGACTCCTGTTCTACTACCCATTCAGAACTCAGTTAGGACTCCTGTTCTACTACCCATTCAGAACTCAGTTAGGAGGACTCCTGTTCTACTACCCATTCAGAACTCAGTTAGGAGGACTCCTGTTCTACTACCCATTCAGAACTCAGTTAGGAGGACTCCTGTTCTACTACCCATTCAGACTCAGTTAGGAGGACTCCTGTTCTACTACCCATTCAGAACTCAGTTAGGAGGACTCCTGTTCTACTACCCATTCAGAACTCAGTTAGGAGGACTCCTGTTCTACTACCCATTCAGAACTCAGTTAGGAGGACTCCTGTTCTACTACCCATTCAGAACTCAGTTAGGAGGACTCCTGTTCTACTACCCATTCAGAACTCAGTTAGGAGGACTCCTGTTCTACTACCCATTCAGAACTCAGTTAGGAGGACTCCTGTTCTACTACCCATTCAGAACTCAGTTAGGAGGACTCCTGTTCTACTACCCATTCAGAACTCAGTTAGGAGGACTCCTGTTCTACTACCCATTCAGAACTCAGTTAGGAGGACTCTGTTCTACTACCCATTCAGAACTCAGTTAGGAGGACTCCTGTTCTACTACCCATTCAGAACTCAGTTAGGAGGACTCCTGTTCTACTACCCATTCAGAACTCAGTTAGGAGGACTCCTGTTCTACTACCCATTCAGAACTCAGTTAGGACTCCTGTTCTACTACCCATTCAGAACTCAGTTAGGAGGACTCCTGTTCTACTACCCATTCAGAACTCAGTTAGGAGGAGGACTCCTGTTCTACTACCCATTCAGAACTCAGTTAGGAGGACTCCTGTTCTACTACCCATTCAGAACTCAGTTAGGAGGACTCCTGTTCTACTACCCATTCAGAACTCAGTTAGGAGGACTCCTGTTCTACTACCCATTCAGAACTCAGTTAGGAGGACTCCTGTTCTACTACCCATTCAGAACTCAGTTAGGAGGACTCTGTTCTACTACCCATTCAGAACTCAGTTAGGACTCCTGGACAGTTAGGAGGACCTGTTCTACTACCCATTCAGAACTCAGTTAGGAGGACTCCTGTTCTACTACCCATTCAGAACTCAGTTAGGAGGACTCCTGTTCTACTACCCATTCAGAACTCAGTTAGGAGGACTCCTGTTCTACTACCCATTCAGAACTCAGTTAGGAGGACTCCTGTTCTACTACCCATTCAGAACTCAGTTAGGAGGACTCCTGTTCTACTACCCATTCAGAACTCAGTTAGGAGGACTCCTGTTCTACTACCCATTCAGAACTCAGTTAGGAGGACTCCTGTTCTACTACCCATTCAGAACTCAGTTAGGAGGACTCCTGTTCTACTACCCATTCAGAACTCAGTTAGGAGGACTCCTGTTCTACTACCCATTCAGAACTCAGTTAGGAGGACTCCTGTTCTACTACCCATTCAGAACTCAGTTAGGAGGACTCCTGTTCTACTACCCATTCAGAACTCAGTTAGGAGGACTACCCATTGTTCAGTTAGGAGGACTCCTGTTCTACTACCCATTCAGAACTCAGTTAGGAGGACTCTGTTCTACTACCCATTCAGAACTCAGTTAGGAGGACTCCTGTTCTACTACCCATTCAGAACTCAGTTAGGAGGACTCCTGTTCTACTACCCATTCAGAACTCAGTTAGGAGGACTCCTGTTCTACTACCCATTCAGAACTCAGTTAGGAGGACTCCTGTTCTACAGTTAGGAGGACTCCATTCAGAACTCAGTTAGGAGGACTCCTGTTCTACTACCCATTCAGAACTCAGTTAGGAGGACTCCTGTTCTACTACCCATTCAGAACTCAGTTAGGAGGACTCCTGTTCTACTACCCATTCAGAACTCAGTTAGGAGGACTCCTGTTCTACTACCCATTCAGAACTCAGTTAGGAGGACTCCTGTTCTACCCATTCAGAACTCCATTCAGAACTCAGTTAGGAGGACTCCTGTTCTACTACCCATTCAGAACTCAGTTAGGAGGACTCCTGTTCTACTACCCATTCAGAACTCAGTTAGGAGGACTCCTGTTCTACTACCCATTCAGAACTCAGTTAGGAGGACTCCTGTTCTACTACCCATTCAGAACTCAGTTAGGAGGACTCCTGTTCTACTACCCATTCAGAACTCAGTTAGGAGGACTCCTGTTCTACTACCCATTCAGAACTCAGTTAGGAGGACTCCTGTTCTACTACCCATTCAGAACTCAGTTAGGAGGACTCCTGTTCTACTACCCATTCAGAACTCAGTTAGGAGGACTCCTGTTTCTACTACCCATTCAGAACTCAGTTAGGAGGACTCCTGTTCTACTACCCATTCAGAACTCAGTTAGGAGGACTCCTGTTCTACTACCCATTCAGAACTCAGTTAGGAGGACTCCTGAACATTCAGAACTCAGTTAGGAGGACTCCTGTTCTACTACCCATTCAGAACTCAGTTAGGAGGACTCCTGTTCTACTACCCATTCAGAACTCAGTTAGGAGGACCCATTCAGAACTCAGTTAGGAGGACTCCTGTTCTACTACCCATTCAGAACTCAGTTAGGAGGACTCCTGTTCTACTACCCATTCAGAACTCAGTTAGGAGGACTCCTGTTCTACTACCCATTCAGAACTCAGTTAGGAGGACTCCTGTTCTACTACCCATTCAGAACTCAGTTAGGAGGACTCCTGTTCTACTACCCATTCAGAACTCAGTTAGGAGGACTCCTGTTCTACTACCCATTCAGAACTCAGTTAGGAGGACTCCTGTTCTACCCATTCAGAACTCAGTTAGGAGGGTTCTACTACCCATTCAGAACTCAGTTAGGAGGACTCCTGTTCTACCCATTCAGAACTCAGTTAGGAGGACTCCTGTTCTACTACCCATTCAGAACTCAGTTAGGAGGACTCCTGTTCTACTACCCATTCAGAACTCAGTTAGGAGGACTCCTGTTCTACTACCCATTCAGAACTCAGTTAGGACTACTACCCATTCAGAACTCAGTTAGGAGGACTCTGTTCTACTACCCATTCAGAACTCAGTTAGGAGGACTCCTGTTCTACTACCCATTCAGAACTCAGTTAGGAGGACTCCTGTTCTACTACCCATTCAGAACTCAGTTAGGAGGACTCCTGTTCTACTACCCATTCAGAACTCAGTTAGGAGGACTCCTGTTCTACTACCCATTCAGAACTCAGTTAGGAGGACTCCTGTTCTACTACCCATTCAGAACTCAGTTAGGAGGACTCCTGTTCTACTACCCATTCAGAACTCAGTTAGGAGGACTCCTGTTCTACTACCCATTCAGAACTCAGTTAGGAGGACTCCTGTTCTACTACCCATTCAGAACTCAGTTAGGAGGACTCCTGTTCTACTACCCATTCAGAACTCAGTTAGGAGGACTCCTGTTCTACTACCCATTCAGAACTCAGTTAGGAGGACTCCTGTTCTACTACCCATTCAGAACTCAGTTAGGAGGACTCCTGTTCTACTACCCATTCAGAACTCAGTTAGGAGGACTCCTGTTCTACTACCCATTCAGAACTCAGTTAGGACTCCTGTTCTACTACCCATTCAGAACTCAGTTGTTCTACTACCCATTCAGAACTCAGTTAGGAGGACTCCTGTTCTACTACCCATTCAGAACTCAGTTAGGAGGACTCCTGTTCTACTACCCATTCAGAACTCAGTTAGGAGGACTCCTGTTCTACTACCCATTCAGAACTCAGTTAGGAGGACTCCTGTTCTACTACCCATTCAGAACTCAGTTAGGAGGACTCCTGTTCTACTACCCATTCAGAACTCAGTTAGGAGGACTCCTGGACCCATTCAGAACTCAGTTAGGAGGACTCTGTTCTACTACCCATTCAGAACTCAGTTAGGAGGACTCCTGTTCTACTACCCATTCAGAACTCAGTTAGGAGGACTCCTGTTCTACTACCCATTCAGAACTCAGTTAGGAGGACTCCTGTTCTACTACCCATTCAGAACTCAGTTAGGAGGACTCCTGTTCTACTGCCCATTCAGAACTCAGTTAGGAGGACTCCTGTTCTACTACCCATTCAGAACTCAGTTAGGAGGACTCCTGTTCTACTACCCATCAGAACTCAGAACTCAGTTCAGGAGGACTCCTGTTCTACTACCCATTCAGAACTCAGTTAGGAGGACTCCTGTTCTACTACCCATTCAGAACTCAGTTAGGAGGAGGACTCCTGTTCTACTACCCATTCAGAACTCAGTTAGGAGGACTCCTGTTCTACTACCCATTCAGAACTCAGTTAGGAGGACTCCTGTTCTACTACCCATTCAGAACTCAGTTAGGAGGACTCCTGTTCTACTACCCATTCAGAACTCAGTTAGGAGGACTCCTGTTCTACTACCCATTCAGAACTCAGTTAGGAGTTCTACTACCCATTCAGAACTGTTTCTACTACCCATTCAGAACTCAGTTAGGAGGACTCCTGTTCTACTACCCATTCAGAACTCAGTTAGGAGGACTCCTGTTCTACTACCCATTCAGAACTCAGTTAGGAGGACTCTGTTCTACTACCCATTCAGAACTCAGTTAGGAGGACTCCTGTTCTACTACCCATTCAGAACTCAGTTAGGACTCCTGTTCTACTACCCATTC
Organism: Oncorhynchus nerka; assembly: GCF_034236695.1. Taxonomy (NCBI): domain Eukaryota; kingdom Metazoa; phylum Chordata; class Actinopteri; order Salmoniformes; family Salmonidae; genus Oncorhynchus; species Oncorhynchus nerka. The sequence goes on along the minus strand of NW_027040226.1, from coordinate 13,734 downwards.
AGAACTCAGTTAGGAGGACTCCTGTTCTACTACCCATTCAGAACTCAGTTAGGAGGACTCCTGTTCTACTACCCATTCAGAACTCAGTTAGGAGGACTCCTGTTCTACTACCCATTCAGAACTCAGTTAGGAGGACTCCTGTTCTACTACCCATTCAGAACTCAGTTAGGAGGACTCCTGTTCTACTACCCATTCAGAACTCAGTTAGGAGGACTCCTGTTCTACTACCCATTCAGAACTCAGTTAGGAGGACTCTGTTCTACTACCCATTCAGAACTCAGTTAGGAGGACTCCTGTTCTACTACCCATTCAGAACTCAGTTAGGAGGACTCCTGTTCTACTACCCATTCAGAACTCAGTTAGGAGGACTCCTGTTCTACTACCCATTCAGAACTCAGTTAGGAGGACTCCTGTTCTACTACCCATTCAGAACTCAGTTAGGAGGACTCCTGTTCTACTACCCATTCAGAACTCAGTTAGGACTCCTGTTCTTACCCATTCAGAACTCAGTTAGGAGGACTGTTCTACTACCCATTCAGAACTCAGTTAGGACCTGTTCTACTACCCATTCAGAACTCAGTTAGGAGGACTCCTGTTCTACTACCCATTCAGAACTCAGTTAGGAGGACTCCTGTTCTTACCCATTCAGAACTCAGTTAGGAGGACCCATTCACTACCCAAGAACTCAGTTAGGAGGACTCCTGTTCTACTACCCATTCAGAACTCAGTTAGGAGGACTCCTGTTCTACTACCCATTCAGAACTCAGTTAGGAGGACTCCTGTTCTACTACCCATTCAGAACTCAGTTAGGAGGACTCCTGTTCTACTACCCATTCAGAACTCAGTTAGGAGGACTCCTGTTCTACTACCCATTCAGAACTCAGTTAGGAGGACTCCTGTTCTACTACAGAACTCATTCAGAACTCAGTTAGGAGGACTCCTGTTCTACTACCCATTCAGAACTCAGTTAGGAGGACCTGTTCTACTACCCATTCAGAACTCAGTTAGGAGGACTCTGTTCTACTACCCATTCAGAACTCAGTTAGGAGGCCTGTTCTACTACCCATTCAGAACTCAGTTAGGAGGACTCCTGTTCTACTACCCATTCAGAACTCAGTTAGAACTCAGAGGACTCCTGTTCTACTACCCATTCAGAACTCAGTTAGGAGGACTCCTGTTCTACTACCCATTCAGAACTCAGTTAGGACTCCTGTTCTACTACCCATTCAGAACTCAGTTAGGAGGACTCCTGTTCTACTACCCATTCAGAAGGACTCCTGTTCTACTACCCAGAACTCAGTTAGGAGGACTCCTGTTCTACTACCCATTCAGAACTCAGTTAGGAGGACTCCTGTTCTACTACCCATTCAGAACTCAGTTAGGAGGACTCCTGTTCTACTACCCATTCAGAACTCAGTTAGGAGGACTCCTGTTCTACTATTCCATTCAGAACTCAGTTAGGAGGACTCCTGTTCTACTACCCATTCAGAACTCAGTTAGGAGGACTCCTGTTCTACTACCCATTCAGAACTCAGTTAGGAGGACTCCTGTTCTACTACCCATTCAGAACTCAGTTAGGACTCCTGGACTCCTGTTCTAGTTACCTGTTCATTCAGAACTCAGTTAGGAGGACTCCTGTTCTACTACCCATTCAGAACTCAGTTAGGAGACTCCTGTTCTACTACCCATTCAGAACTAGGAGGACCTGTTCTACTACCCATTCAGAACTCAGTTAGGAGGACTCCTGTTCTACTGCCCATTCAGAACTCAGTTAGTTAGGAGGACTCCTGTTCTACTACCCATTCAGAACTCAGTTAGGAGGACTCCTGTTCTACTACCCATTCAGAACTCAGTTAGGAGGACTCCTGTACACCCATTCAGAACTCAGTTAGGAGGACTCCTGTTTACTACCCATTCAGAACTCAGTTAGGAGGACTCCTGTTCTACTACCCATTCAGAACTCAGTTAGGAGGACTCCTGTTCTACTACCCATTCAGAACTCAGTTAGGAGGACTCCTGTTCTACTACCCATTCAGAACTCAGTTAGGAGGACTCCTGTTCTACTACCCATTCAGAACTCAGTTAGGAGGACTCCTGTTCTACAACCCATTCAGAACTCAGTTAGGAGGACTCCTGTTCTACTACCCATTCAGAACTCAGTTAGGAGGACTCCTGTTCTACTACCCATTCAGAACTCAGTTAGGAGGACTCCTGTTCTACTACCCATTCAGAACTCAGTTAGGAGGACTCCTGTTCTACTACCCATTCAGAACTCAGTTAGGAGGACTCCTGTTCATTCAGAACTCAGGACTCCTGTTCTACTACCCATTCAGAACTCAGTTAGGAGGACTCCTGTTCTACTACCCATTCAGAACTCAGTTAGGAGGACTCCTGTTCTACTACCCATTCAGAACTCAGTTAGGAGGACTCCTGTTCTACTACCCATTCAGAACTCAGTTAGGAGGACTCCTGTTCTACTACCCATTCAGAACTCAGTTAGGAGGACTCCTGTTCTACTACCCATTCAGAACTCAGTTAGGAGGACTCCTGTTCTACTACCCATTCAGAACTCAGTTAGGAGGACTCCTGTTCTACTACCCATTCAGAACTCAGTTAGGAGGACTACCCATTCAGAACTCAGTTAGGAGGACTGTTCTACTACCCATTCAGAACTCAGTTAGGAGGACTCCTGTTCTACAATCCATTCAGAACTCAGTTAGGAGGACTCCTGTTCTACTACCCATTCAGAACTCAGTTAGGAGGACTCCTGTTCTACTACCCATTCAGAACTACTAGTTAGAACTCAGAGGACTCCTGTTCTACTACCCATTCAGAACTCAGTTAGGAGGACTCCTGTTCTACTACCCATTCAGAACTCAGTTAGGAGGACTCCTGTTCTACTACCCATTCAGAACTCAGTTAGGAGGACTCCTGTTCTACTGCCCATTCAGAACTCAGTTAGGAGGACTCCTGTTCTACTACCCATTCAGAACTCAGTTAGGAGGACTCCTGTTCTACTACCCATTCAGAACTCAGTTAGGACTCCTGTTCTACTACCCATTCAGAACTGAGTTAGGAGGACTCCTGTTCTACTGCCCATTCAGAACTCAGTTAGGAGGACTCCTGTTCTACTACCCATTCAGAACTCAGTTAGGAGGACTCCTGTTCTACTACCCATTCAGAACTCAGTTAGGAGGACTCCTGTTCTACTACCCATTCAGAACCATTCAGAACTCAGTTAGGAGGACTCCTGTTCTACTACCCATTCAGAACTCAGTTAGGAGGACTCCTGTTCTACTACCCATTCAGAACTCAGTTAGGAGGACTCCTGTTCTACTGCCCATTCAGAACTCAGTTAGGAGGACTCCTGTTCTACTACCCATTCAGAACTCAGTTAGGAGGACTCCTGTTCTACTACCCATTCAGAACTCAGTTAGGAGGACTCCTGTTCTACTACCCATTCAGAACTCAGTTAGGACTCCTGTTCTACTACCCATTCAGAACTCAGTTAGGAGGACTCCTGTTCTACTACCCATTCAGAACTCAGTTAGGACTCCTGTTCTACTACCCATTCAGAACTCAGTTAGGAGGACTCCTGTTCTACTGCCCATTCAGAACTCAGTTAGGAGGACTCCTGTTCTACTACCCATTCAGAACTCAGTTAGGACTCCTGTTCTACTACCCATTCAGAACTCAGTTAGGAGGACTCCTGTTCTACTACCCATTCAGAACTCAGTTAGGACTCCTGTTCTACTACCCATTCAGAACTCAGTTAGGAGGACTCCTGTTCTACTACCCATTCAGAACTCAGTTAGGACTCCTGTTCTACTACCCATTCAGAACTCAGTTAGGAGGACTCCTGTTCTACTACCCATTCAGAACTCAGTTAGGAGGTCTCCTGTTCTACAATCCATTCAGAACTCAGTTAGGAGGACTCCTGTTCTACTACCCATTCAGAACTCAGTTAGGAGGACTCCTGTTCTACTACCCATTCAGAACTCAGTTAGGAGGACTCCTGTTCTACGACCCATTCAGAACTCATTTAGGAGGACTCCTGTTCTACTACCCATTCAGAACTCAGTTAGGAGGACTCCTGTTCTACTACCCATTCAGAACTCAGTTAGGAGGACTCCTGTTCTACTACCCATTCAGAACTCCGTTAGGAGGACTCCTGTTCTACTACCCATTCAGAACTCAGTTAGGTGGACTCCTGTTCTACGACCCATTCAGAACTCAGTTAGGAGGACTCCTGTTCTACTACCCATTCAGAACTCAGTTAGGAGGACTCCTGTTCTACTACCCATTCAGAACTCAGTTAGGAGGACTCCTGTTCTACTGCCCATTCAGAACTCAGTTAGGAGGACTCCTGTTCTACTACCCATTCAGAACTCAGTTAGGAGGACTCCTGTTCTACTACCCATTCAGAACTCAGTTAGGAGGACTCCTGTTCTACTACCCATTCAGAACTCAGTTAGGAGGACTCCTGTTCTACGACCCATTCAGAACTCAGTTAGGAGGACTCCTGTTCTACGACCCATTCAGAACTCAGTTAGGAGGACTCCTGTTCTACGACCCATGTCTATGATGACCTCTGTTTTTGTTATGTGTTGTATGTGAAACTATGTTTATGTTTGTAGTTATTTTTTTGGAACCTTTCATGAAGAGTCGTCCCTCATGGGAAAAATGACGTTATTCACTTAAATAAAAAAATGTCTGAGGAAGAGGGGAAGCAATAGAGCTGACTCTGCCCTAAAATATGTCAGTGCAAAAATAAACTTTAACATTGGAAGCGGGGATGTTTTCTATAGAGTTAAATTGCTAATTTGCTATGTGAGGCCTTGTTTGAATAGAAGTAGCAAATAAGATCTGATGGAGATTTTATCTGAACTGCATTACAGTTGTTTGCAAATACGATGACATTTATAAATGACCTATTGTTTGGAGAAAATAAGTTACATTAACTGGCTAGCTAGCTAGAGTCAGCGACGTTTTCATAGGTAGTCAATGAGAACTAGCTCAAATATAACCAGCTTGCAAACAATGCATCAAAACTATAATTTTGAGTTTGAAAAATACTCCATAAACATAAAGCTTTGCATTTCAGGAATCATTGTTGCAAGTTCCCCTGGTGGACTGATCAACTATTTAGCCATATAAACAATAACAAAATATATAAACTCTGTATTTGCCAAGGCTTCCGTGTGTTTGAAACTAGAGTTTGTTCGAGGCAGGTCAAACATAAGCTTGGTTAGCGACAGTTGCTATCCGTCGGAGCGCTGCAATTGGTTGCCCAAAATTCTGGGACAAGGCTTAGCGAAGGGTCGTTTTCAGGAAGTAGCCTTGTATTTTCTTTTTTACCTTTGTAGGCTTTTTTGAATGGTATTCAATGGGCAAAAACGTAGTACAATGGTCTTTAGCGCAAAAACAAAAGGCATCTGACAAAAAGTAAATCCACAAACACATAATTGTATATATATATATATCTTAAATGACCATGTTTTCATCAATTTGATGATATGATCTTCAAGCCCATTGAAAAGATTAGGTATGACCTGTAAGTATGACTTAGGACGATGTCACTTTCACATCATATTCCGAAACACAATCCGGTTTATAAATCTAGAATGTTCATTTCATGCATTGCTGTTACTCCGTTCTTCATAAGCACTAGCCTATACATGATGTTGGCTTGCAGTATGATTTGGAGGGGGGGTAGAAGCATCTAACAATTGGATTTAATTCTTTCCTGGGCACTCCTCAGTGCTGCAAACAGTGAATTACTTATCAGACTACGGGTAAGCCTCAAAATTCCCCTTGTTGTTTTACCAGACATAAACCTCAGTAATAGTTAAACATTGAATTTGGGAGGTATTTCATTTGTTATATTAGTCAATAATTATTCAGTGAGGAGAAGGGGCTTGTGGGTAACTTTCAGTTTAAGAGCTGAGCTGGACTGGCCTGGGAAAGCTCACTGCTCTAAATGAGCTCCAGTGCCTGTCACCACACATATACACAGCCAGTGAGACATTCACTTTTGATTCAGCTCCATCCTCTCACTCATGTCTGTGTGTGTGTCTGTGTGTGTGTGTGTGTGTGTGTGTGTGTGTGTGTGTGTGTGTGTGTGTGTGTGTGTGTGTGTGTGTGTGTGTGTGTGTGTGTGTGTGTGTGTGTGTGTGTGTGTGTGTGTATGTGTGTGTATGTGTATGTGTGTGTGTGTGTTTGCCTGTCTCGCAACTAATCCCATGACTAATTGAATCAACATGACAGAGTTGGCTGGTGTGAGTGGAGCTCCCAGACCATCTGACCAAGAAATCATACAGGGACTGAGGGAGTGCTGGAGGGTGCAACACAGAACATTCATGTAGAAATATGTTGTGTAGAATATAAATGATTCAGTTCCATGTAGAATAGGGAATCCTCCTTCTTTATGCATTGTATTTCTGTCTGCAACGTTGTATCGTTGTACCCCACCCGAAGATGTCTCTCAGTATAAGTCTGACCCTTATAGACAGAGCATACAGTATAAACGAGGATTTCTCTCAGTATAAGTCTGACCCTTATAGACAGAGCATACAGTATAAACGAGGATGTCTCTCAGTATAAGTCTGACCCTTATAGACAGAGCATACAGTATAAACGAAGATGTCTCTCAGTATAAGTCTGACCCTTATAGACAGAGCGTACAGTATATATGAGGATTTCTCTCAGTATAAGTCTGACCCTTATAGACAGAGCATACAGTATATATGAGGATGTCTCTCAGTATAAGTCTGACCCTTATAGACAGAGCATACAGTATATATGAGGATTTCTCTCAGTATAAGTCTGACCCTTATAGACAGAGCATACAGTATATATGAGGATGTCTCTCAGTATAAGTCTGACCCTTATAGACAGAGCATACAGTATAAACGAAGATGTCTCTCAGTATAAGTCTGACCCTTATAGACAGAGCATACAGTATATATGAGGATTTCTCTCAGTATAAGTCTGACCCTTATAGACAGAGCATACAGTATATATGAGGATGTCTCTCAGTATAAGTCTGACCCTTATAGACAGAGCATACAGTATATATGAGGATTTCTCTCAGTATAAGTCTGACCCTTATAGACAGAGCATACAGTATATACGAGGATGTCTCTCAGTATAAGTCTGACCCTTATAGACAGAGCATACAGTATATATGAGGATGTCTCTCAGTATAAGTCTGACCCTTATAGACAGAGCATACAGTATATATGAGGATGTCTCTCAGTATAAGTCTGACCCTTATAGACAGAGCATACAGTATATACGAAGATGTCTCTCAGTAGAAGTCTGACCCTTATAGACAGAGCATACAGTATAAACAAGGATGTCTCTCAGTATAAGTCTGACCCTTATAGACAGAGCATACAGTATATATGAGGATGTCTCTCAGTATAAGTCTGACCCTTATAGACAGAGCATACAGTATATACAAGGATTTCTCTCAGTATAAGTCTGACCCTTATGGACAGAGCATACAGTATATATGAGGATGTCTCTCAGTATAAGTCTGACCCTTATAGACAGAGCATACAGTATATACGAGGATGTCTCTCAGTATAAGTCTGACCCTTATAGACAGAGCATACAGTATATACGAAGATGTCTCTCAGTAGAAGTCTGACCCTTATAGACAGAGCATACAGTATAAACAAGGATGTCTCTCAGTATAAGTCTGACCCTTATAGACAGAGCATACAGTATATATGAGGATGTCTCTCAGTATAAGTCTGACCCTTATAGACAGAGCATACAGTATAAACGAGGATTTCTCTCAGTATAAGTCTGACCCTTATAGACAGAGCATACAGTATAATGAGGATGTCTCTCAGTATAAGTCTGACCCTTATAGACAGAGCATACAGTATATACGAAGATGTCTCTCAGTATAAGTCTGACCCTTATAGACAGAGCGTACAGTATATATGAGGATTTCTCTCAGTATAAGTCTGACCCTTATAGACAGAGCATACAGTATATATGAGGATGTCTCTCAGTATAAGTCTGACCATATAGACAGAGCATACAGTATATATGAGGATTTCTCTCAGTATAAGTCTGACCCTTATAGACAGAGCATACAGTATATATGAGGATGTCTCTCAGTATAAGTCTGACCCTTATAGACAGAGCATACAGTATATACGAGGATGTCTCTCAGTATAAGTCTGACCCTTATAGACAGAGCATACAGTATATATGAGGATTTCTCTCAGTATAAGTCTGACCCTTATAGACAGAGCATACAGTATATATGAGGATGTCTCTCAGTATAAGTCTGACCCTTATAGACAGAGCATACAGTATATATGAGGATGTTTCTCAGTATAAGTCTGACCCTTATAGACAGAGCATACAGTATATACAAGGATTTCTCTCAGTATAAGTCTGACCCTTATGGACAGAGCATACAGTATATATGAGGATGTCTCTCAGTATAAGTCTGACCCTTATAGACAGAGCATACAGTATATACGAGGATGTCTCTCAGTATAAGTCTGACCCTTATAGACAGAGCATACAGTATATACGAAGATGTCTCTCAGTAGAAGTCTGACCCTTATAGACAGAGCATACAGTATAAACAAGGATGTCTCTCAGTATAAGTCTGACCCTTATAGACAGAGCATACAGTATATATGAGGATGTCTCTCAGTATAAGTCTGACCCTTATAGACAGAGCATACAGTATATACAAGGATTTCTATCAGTATAAGTCTGACCCTTATAGACAGAGCATACAGTATATATGAGGATGTCTATCAGTATAAGTCTGACCCTTATAGACAGAGCATACAGTATATATGAGGATGTCTCTCAGTAGAAGTCTGACCCTTATAGACAGAGCATACAGTATATATGAGGATTTCTCTCAGTATAAGTCTGACCCTTATAGACAGAGCATACAGTATATATGAGGATGTCTCTCAGTATAAGTCTGACCCTTATAGACAGAGCATACAGTATAAACGAAGATGTCTCTCAGTATAAGTCTGACCCTTATAGACAGAGCATACAGTATATATGAGGATTTCTCTCAGTATAAGTCTGACCCTTATAGACAGAGCATACAGTATATATGAGGATGTCTCTCAGTATAAGTCTGACCCTTATAGACAGAGCATACAGTATATATGAGGATTTCTCTCAGTATAAGTCTGACCCTTATAGACAGAGCATACAGTATATATGAGGATGTCTCTCAGTATAAGTCTGACCCTTATAGACAGAGCATACAGTATATATGAGGATGTCTCTCAGTATAAGTCTGACCCTTATAGACAGAGCATACAGTATATATGAGGATGTCTCTCAGTATAAGTCTGACCCTTATAGACAGAGCATACAGTATATACGAAGATGTCTCTCAGTAGAAGTCTGACCCTTGTAGACAGAGCATACAGTATAAACAAGGATGTCTCTCAGTATAAGTCTGACCCTTATAGACAGAGCATACAGTATATATGAGGATGTCTCTCAGTATAAGTCTGACCCTTATAGACAGAGCATACAGTATATACAAGGATTTCTCTCAGTATAAGTCTGACCCTTATGGACAGAGCATACAGTATATATGAGGATGTCTCTCAGTATAAGTCTGACCCTTATAGACAGAGCATACAGTATATACGAAGATGTCTCTCAGTAGAAGTCTGACCCTTATAGACAGAGCATACAGTATAAACAAGGATGTCTCTCAGTATAAGTCTGACCCTTATAGACAGAGCATACAGTATATATGAGGATGTCTCTCAGTATAAGTCTGACCCTTATAGACAGAGCATACAGTATATACAAGGATTTCTCTCAGTATAAGTCTGACCCTTATAGACAGAGCATACAGTATATATGAGGATGTCTCTCAGTATAAGTCTGACCCTTATAGACAGAGCGTACAGTATATATGAGGATGTCTCTCAGTATAAGTCTGACCCTTATAGACAGAGCATACAATATATACGAAAATGTCTCTCAGTAGAAGTCTGACCCTTATAGACAGAGCATACAGTATAAACAAGGATGTCTCTCAGTATAAGTCTGACCCTTATAGACAGAGCATACAGTATATACGAAGATGTCTCTCAGTATAAGTCTGACCCTTATAGACAGAGCATACAGTATATACGAAGATGTCTCTCAGTATAAGTCTGACCCTTATAGACAGAGCATACAGTATATATGAGGATGTCTCTCAGTATAAGTCTGACCCTTATAGACAGAGCATATAGTATATACAAGGATTTCTCTCAGTATAAGTCTGACCCTTATAGACAGAGCATACAGTATATACGAGGATGTCTCTCAGTATAAGTTTGACCCTTATAGACAGAGCATACAGTATATATGAGGATTTCTCTCAGTATAAGTCTGACCCTTATAGACAGAGCAGTATAGAATCTATATGAAGATGTTTACAGTATAGTATATGAAGGATGTCTCTCAGTATAAGTCTGACCCTTATAGACAGAGCATACAGTATATACGAGGATGTCTCTCAGTATAAGTCTGACCCTTATAGACAGAGCATACAGTATATATGAGGATTTCTCTCAGTATAAGTCTGACCCTTATAGACAGAGCATACAGTATATATGAGGATGTCTCTCAGTATAAGTCTGACCCTTATAGACAGAGCATACAGTATATATGAGGATGTCTCTCAGTATAAGTCTGACCCTTATAGACAGAGCATACAGTATATACGAGGATGTCTCTCAGTATAAGTCTGACCCTTATAGACAGAGCATACAGTATATATGAGGATGTCTCTCAGTATAAGTCTGACCCTTATAGACAGAGCATACAGTATACAGTATATGAGGATGTCTCTCAGTATAAGTCTGACCCTTATAGACAGAGCATACAGTATATATGAGGATTTCTCTCAGTATAAGTCTGACCCTTATAGACAGAGCATACAGTATATACGAGGATGTCTCTCAGTATAAGTCTGACCCTTATAGACAGAGCATACAGTATATATGAGGATTTCTCTCAGTATATGAGGGATGTCTCTCTGACCCTGACCTTATAGACAGAGCATACAGTATATATAGAAGATGTCTCTCAGTATAAGTCTGACCCTTATAGACAGAGCATACAGTATATACGAGGATGTCTCTCAGTATAAGTCTGACCCTTATAGACAGAGCATACAGTATATACAAGGATTTCTCTCAGTATAAGTCTGACCCTTATAGACAGAGCGTACAGTATATGAGGATTTCTCTCAGTATAAGTCTGACCCTTATAGACAGAGCATACAGTATATAGACAGCGGATGTCTCTCAGTATAAGTCTGATATAGACAGAGCATACAGTATATACGGAAGATTTCTCTCAGTATAAGTCTGACCCTTATAGACAGAGCATACAGTATATGTGAAGATGTCTCCCATAGTCTGACCCTTATAGACAGGCATACAGTATATACGAGGGATGTCTCTCAGTATAAGTCTGACCCTTATAGACAGAGCGTACAGTATATGACCCGAGGATGTCTCTCAGTATAAGTCTGACCCTTATAGACAGAGCATACAGTATATATGAGGATGTCTCTCAGTATAAGTCTGACCCTTATAGACAGAGCATACAGTATATACGAGGATGTCTCTCAGTATAAGTCTGACCCTTATAGACAGAGCATACAGTATATATGAGGATTTCTCTCAGTATAAGTCTGACCCTTATAGACAGAGCGTACAGTATATACGAGGATTTCTCTCAGTATAAGTCTGACCCTTATAGACAGAGCATACAGTATATACGAGGATGTCTCTCAGTATAAGTCTGACCCTTATAGACAGAGCATACAGTATATATGAGGATTTCTCTCAGTATAAGTCTGACCCTTATAGACAGAGCATACAGTATATATGAGGATGTCTCTCAGTATAAGTCTGACCCTTATAGACAGAGCGTACAGTATATACGAGGATGTCTCTCAGTATAAGTCTGACCCTTATAGACAGAGCATACAGTATATATGAGGATGTCTCTCAGTATAAGTCTGACCCTTATAGACAGAGCATACAGTATATATGAGGATGTCTCTCAGTATAAGTCTGACCCTTATAGACAGAGCATACAGTATATATGAGGATTTCTCTCAGTATAAGTCTGACCCTTATAGACAGAGCATACAGTATATATGAGGATTTCTCTCAGTATAAGTCTGACCCTTATAGACAGAGCGTACAGTATATATGAGGATTTCTCTCAGTATAAGTCTGACCCTTATAGACAGAGCGTACAGTATATATGAGGATGTCTCTCAGTATAAGTCTGACCCTTATAGACAGAGCGTACAGTATATACGAGAAAGCCCATATTCTCTGGCAATAGTCTTAATTTAATTCATGCTCTGCAACAGCCTTTGATAGTGTTTCCAGTAGAGTACTAGTCTGAAGGTGCGACAGAGCAAGAAGAACAACCCATTCACACATTGGAACAAATAAAACTGGACATTTAAATCAGTTGTGTTCATGACAGTTTGGTGTTTATTTAAGTTGATGTTTTACTGTGTAAAAGTACAATACAACCTAGCGAAAGCCATTGACATCGTTAGTCTTCCCAAGTCAGCGTTCCTTAACTGCACCAACCTGTGTGTGTGTATGAACAGTACGTGCGTCAGTGGAGGCTGCCGAGGGGAGGACGGCTCATAATAATGGCTGGAATAGAGCAAATGGAATGGCATGTATGAATGTATGTATTTTGATACAATTCCACTAATTCTGCTCCAGCCATTACCACAAGGCCGTCCTCCCCAATTAAGGTGCCACCAACCTCCTGTGACGTGAGTGTGTGATTTGTGTGTACACGCGGGCACCTCACTGTGTAAAAATTCATAGGCTCAGTCAACTCTGTCTCAGCCCTAGCTGTGAATTCAGCTTACCAGCAGACATGATTTGTCATCAGAATGGGCCTGCTTCCTGTTTCGATGTGTATGTGTTTTCTCTGGCCATGCCATTATTGACCTGGCAGCTTTCCCAGACCCATTCAAAGTGGGTTGTTGTTGGTCTGCCCCGGGGGCATTAGGTATATGAGCACTGATGGGGTACAGCGGAGAGGTCAAGAATAGAAACATCAGGATTAGGTTGAGTTCACTTAGTCCCAAGTCTGTGGCAGGCAGCATTCAGGCCTATGTCAGCAATGATCACGTTATAGAACTTTATAGGCGGTACGTGTAGACCAAACACTTATCAGTCCAGACATGCATATAGACAGGCTGGCAGATAATGGTCGTGTTCCCCTGCTCAGACGTTGCTGATGCATGCCTGACCTTACAACACCTGGATAGGTATTTTACGTATCAGCTAACCACATATTTTATAGGAATCTGTTGACCGACTGCACAGTAGATGATGTGGCAACCAAACATTGGTTGTTGCATGCAACCATAAACAGGCCTGGCCAATTGCAACCAACGGGCAGAATTTACCAAGCAGCTAGCTGGAACTCTTGATAATAGAAAGTCATGCTTTATTAGAAAAGATAATAGACGAGTTAATGGACTACATAAATTGGAAATGAAAAAGTAATTAGTGCACTAAAATTAGTTTTCCATTCATATAATCTGCATGATATATTATTGATATAACCTGTATGATATATTGATATAACCTGTATGATATATTAAAGTATAATGATATATTGATATAACCTGATATATGATATATTGATATAACCTGTATGATATAACCT
>NW_027040225.1:160566-202290 GCF_034236695.1 Oncorhynchus nerka | reverse complement strand
ATTATACATTAGTCTGAACAGCCATTATTAACAATACAGTCTGAATCCAGCCATTATTATACAGTAACAATACAGTCTGAATCCAGCCATTATACAGTAACAATACAGTCTGAATTCAGCCATTATACAGTAACAATACAGTCTGAATCCAGCCATTATACAGTAACAATAGTCTGAATTCAGCCATTATACAGTAACAATACAGTCTGAATCCAGCCATTATTATACAGTAACAATACAGTCTGAATTCAGCCATTATTATACAGTAACAATACAGTCTGAATTCAGCCATTATTATACAGTAACAATACAGTCTGAATTCAGCCATTATTATACAGTAACAATACAGTCTGAATCCAGCCATTATTATACAGTAACAATACAACCTTATTGAATCCACACATGGTATTAACAATACAGTCTGAATTCAGCCATTATACAGTAACAATAGTCTGAATCCTTATTGAATTCAGCCATTATACAGTAACAATACAGTCTGAATCCAGCCATTATACAGTACCAATACAGTCTGAATCCAGCCATTATTATACATAAACAATACAGTCTGAATCCAGCCATTATACAGTAACAATACAGTCTGAATCCAGCCATTATACAGTAACAATACAGTCTGAATTCAGCCATTATACAGTAACAATATAGTCTGAATTCAGCCATTATTATACAGTAACAATACAGTCTGTCATTATTATACAGTAACAATACAGTCTGAATCCAGCCATTATTATACAGTAACAATACAACCTTATTGAATCCACACATGGTATTAACAATACAGTCTGAATTCAGCCATTATACAGTAACAATACAGTCTGAATCCTTATTGAATTCAGCCATTATACAGTAACAATACAGTCTGAATCCAGCCATTATACAGTAACAATACAGTCTGAATCCAGCCATTATTATACAGAAACAATACAGTCTGAATCCAGCCATTATACAGTAACAATACAGTCTGAATCCAGCCATTATACAGTAACAATACAGTCTGAATCCAGCCATTATTATACAGTAACAATACAGTCTGAATCCAGCCATTATTATACAGTAACAATACAGTCTGAATCCAGCCATTATTATACAGTAACAATACAGTCTGAATCCAGCCATTATTATACAGTAACAATACAGTCTGAATCCAGCCATTATACAGTAACAATACAGTCTGAATTCAGCCATTATTATACAGTAACAATACAGTCTGAATCCAGCCATTATTATACAGTAACAATACAGTCTGAATCCAGCCATTATTATACAGTAACAATAGTCTGAATCCAGCCATTATACAGTAACAATACAGTCTGAATTCAGCCATTATTATACAGTAACAATACAGTCTGAATTCAGCCATTATTATACAGTAACAATACAGTCTGAATTCAGCCATTATACAGTAACAATAGTCTGAATCCAGCCATTATTATACAGAAACAATACAGTCTGAATCCAGCCATTATACAGTAACAATACAGTCTGAATTCAGCCATTATACAGTAACAATACAGTCTAAATTCAGCCATTATTATACAGTAACAATACAGTCTGAATTCAGCCATTATACAGTAACAATACAGTCTGAATTCAGCCATTATACAGTAACAATACAGTCTGAATTCAGCCATTATACAGTAACAATACAGTCTGAATCCAGCCATTATTATACAGTAACAATACAGTCTGAATCCAGCCATTATTATACAGTAACAATACAGTCTGAATCCAGCCATTATTATACAGTAACAATACAGTCTGAATCCAGCCATTATTATACAGTAACAATACAGTCTGAATCCAGCCATTATTATACAGTAACAATACAGTCTGAATCCAGCCATTATTATACAGTAACAATACAGTCTGAATCCAGCCATTATACAGTAACAATACAGGTCTGAATTCAGCCATTATACAGTAACAATACAGTCTGAATCCAGCCATTATACAGTAACAATAGTCTGAATTCAGCCATTATACAGTAACAATACAGTCTGAATCCAGCCATTATTATACAGTAACAATACAGTCTGAATTCAGCCATTATTATACAGTAACAATACAGTCTGAATTCAGCCTTTATTATACAGTAACAATAGTCTGAATTCAGCCATTATTATACAGTAACAATACAGTCTGAATCCAGCCATTATTATAACAGTACAGTCTGAATACAACCATTATTGAATCCACACATGGTATTAACAATACAGTCTGAATTCAGCCATTATACAGTAACAATACAGTCTGAATCCTTATTGAATTCAGCCATTATACAGTAACAATACAGTCTGAATCCAGCCATTATTATACAGTCTGAATCCAGCCATTATTATACAGAAACAATACAGTCTGAATCCAGCCATTATACAGTAACAATACAGTCTGAATCCAGCCATTATACAGTAACAATACAGTCTGAATTCAGCCATTATTATACAGTAACAATACAGTCTGAATTCAGCCATTATTATACAGTAACAATACAGTCTGAATTCAGCCATTATTATACAGTAACAATACAGTCTGAATCCAGCCATTATTATACAGTAACAATACAACCTTATTGAATCCACACATGGTATTAACAATACAGTCTGAATTCAGCCATTATACAGTAACAATACAGTCTGAATCCTTATTGAATTCAGCCATTATACAGTAACAATACAGTCTGAATCCAGCCATTATACAGTAACAATACAGTCTGAATCCAGCCATTATTATACAGAAACAATACAGTCTGAATCCAGCCATTATACAGTAACAATACAGTCTGAATCCAGCCATTATACAGTAACAATACAGTCTGAATCCAGCCATTATTATACAGTAACAATACAGTCTGAATTCAGCCATTATTATACAGTAACAATACAGTCTGAATTCAGCCATTATTATACAGTAACAATACAGTCTGAATTCAGCCATTATTATACAGTAACAATACAGTCTGAATCCAGCCATTATTATACAGTAACAATACAGTCTGAATTCAGCCATTATTATACAGTAACAATACAGTCTGAATTCAGCCATTATACAGTAACAATACAGTCTGAATTCAGCCATTATTATACAGTAACAATACAGTCTGAATCCAGCCATTATTATACAGTAACAATACAGTCTGAATCCAGCCATTATTATACAGTAACAATACAGTCTGAATTCAGCCATTATACAGTAACAATACAGTCTGAATTCAGCCATTATTATACAGTAACAATACAGTCTGAATCCTTATTGAATTCAGCCATTATACAGTAACAATACAGTCTGAATTCAGCCATTATTATACAGTAACAATACAGTCTGAATTCAGCCATTATACAGTATTCACATTAATACAATACAGTCTGAATTCAGCCATTATTATACAGTAACAATACAGTCTGAATCCAGTAACAATAGTCTGAATCCAGCCATTATTATACAGTAACAATACAGTCTGAATCCAGCCATTATACAGTAACAATACAGTCTGAATTCAGCCATTATTATACAGTAACAATACAGTCTGAATTCAGCCATTATTATACAGTAACAATACAGTCTGAATCCAGCCATTATTATACAGTAACAATACAGTCTGAATCCAGCCATTATTATACAGTAACAATACAGTCTGAATTCAGCCATTATTATACAGTAACAATACAGTCTGAATTCAGCCATTATTATACAGTAACAATACAGTCTGAATCAGCCATTATTATACAGTAACAATACAACCTTATTGAATCATGGTATTAACAATACAGTCTGAATTCAGCCATTATACAGTAACAATACAGTCTGAATCCTTATTGAATTCAGCCATTATACAGTAACAATACAGTCTCAATCCAGCCATTATACAGTAACAATAGTCTGAATCCAGCCATTATTATACAGAAACAATACAGTCTGAATCCAGCCATTATACAGTAACAATACAGTCTGAATTCAGCCATTATACAGTAACAATACAGTCTGAATTCAGCCATTATTATACAGTAACAGTAACAATACATTATACAGTAACAATACAGTCTGAATTCAGCCATTATTATACAGTAACAATACAGTCTGAATTCAGCCATTATACAGTAACAATACAGTCTGAATTCAGCCATTATACAGTAACAATACAGTTGAATACAGTAACAGTAACAATACAGTCTGAATCCAGCCATTATTATACAGTAACAATACAGTCTGAATCCAGCCATTATTATACAGTAACAATACAGTCTGAATTCAGCCATTATACAGTAACAATACAGTCTGAATTCAGCCATTATTATACAGTAACAATACAGTCTGAATCCTTATTCAGCCATTATACAGTAACAATACAGTCTGAATTCAGCCATTAGTAACAATACAGTCTGAATTCAGCCATTATACAGTAACAATACAGTCTGAATTCAGCCATTATTATACAGTAACAATACAGTCTGAATCCAGCCATTATTATACAGAAACAATACAGTCTGAATCCAGCCATTATACAGTAACAATACAGTCTGAATTCAGCCATTATACAGTAACAATACAGTCTGAATTCAGCCATTATTATACAGTAACAATACAGTCTGAATTCAGCCATTATTATACAGTAACAATACAGTCTGAATTCAGCCATTATTATACAGTAACAATACAGTCTGAATTCAGCCATTATTATACAGTAACAATACAGTCTGAATCCAGCCATTATTATACAGTAACAATAGTCTGAATCCAGCCATTATTATACAGTAACAATACAGTCTGAATTCAGCCATTATTATACAGTAACAATACAGTCTGAATTCAGCCATTATTATACAGTAACAATACAGTCTGAATTCAGCCATTATTATACAGTAACAATAGTCTGAATTCAGCCTTATTGAATCCACACATGGTATTAACAATACAGTCTGAATTCAGCCATTATACAGTAACAATACAGTCTGAATCCTTATTGAATTCAGCCATTATACAGTAACAATACAGTCTGAATCCAGCCATTATACAGTAACAATACAGTCTGAATCCAGCCATTATTATACAGAAACAATACAGTCTGAATCCAGCCATTATACAGTAACAATACAGTCTGAATCCAGCCATTATACAGTAACAATACAGTCTGAATCCAGCCATTATTATACAGTAACAATACAGTCTGAATCCAGCCATTATTATACAGTAACAATACAGTCTGAATCCAGCCATTATTATACAGTAACAATACAGTCTGAATCCAGCCATTATTATACAGTAACAATACAGTCTGAATCCAGCCATTATACAGTAACAATACAGTCTGAATTCAGCCATTATTATACAGTAACAATACAGTCTGAATCCAGCCATTATTATACAGTAACAATACAGTCTGAATCCAGCCATTATTATACAGTAACAATAGTCTGAATCCAGCCATTATACAGTAACAATACAGTCTGAATTCAGCCATTATTATACAGTAACAATACAGTCTGAATTCAGCCATTATTATACAGTAACAATACAGTCTGAATTCAGCCATTATACAGTAACAATACAGTCTGAATCCAGCCATTATTATACAGAAACAATACAGTCTGAATCCAGCCATTATACAGTAACAATACAGTCTGAATTCAGCCATTATACAGTAACAATACAGTCTAAATTCAGCCATTATTATACAGTAACAATACAGTCTGAATTCAGCCATTATACAGTATACAGTCTGAATTCAGCCATTATACAGTAACAATACAGTCTGAATTCAGCCATTATACAGTAACAATACAGTCTGAATCCAGCCATTATTATACAGTAACAATACAGTCTGAATCCAGCCATTATTATACAGTAACAATACAGTCTGAATCCAGCCATTATTATACAGTAACAATACAGTCTGAATCCAGCCATTATTATACAGTAACAATACAGTCTGAATTCAGCCATTATTATACAGTAACAATACAGTCTGAATTCAGCCATTATTATACAGTAACAATACAGTCTGAATCCAGCCATTATTATACAGTAACAATACAGTCTGAATCCAGCCAGATGAATCCAGCCATATTATACAGTAACAATACAGTCTGAATCCAGCCATTATTATACAGTAACAATACAGTCTGAATCCAGCCATTATACAGTAACAATACAGGTCTGAATTCAGCCATTATACAGTAACAATACAGTCTGAATCCAGCCATTATACAGTAACAATAGTCTGAATTCAGCCATTATTATACAGTAACAATACAGTCTGAATCCAGCCATTATTATACAGTAACAATACAGTCTGAATCCAGCCATTATTATACAGTAACAATACAGTCTGAATCCAGCCATTATTATACAGTAACAATACAGTCTGAATCCAGCCATTATACAGTAACAATACAGTCTGAATTCAGCCATTATTATACAGTAACATTATACAGTCTGAATTCAGCCATTATTATACAGTAACAATAAGTCTGAATCACATACAGTAACAATAGTCTGAATCCAGCCATTATTATACAGAAACAATACAGTCAGTCTGAATCCAGCCATTATACAGTAACAATACAGTCTGAATTCAGCCATTATATACAGTCAATACAGAATTCAGCCATTATTATACAGTAACAATACAGTCTGAATTCAGCCATTATACAGTAACAATACAGTCTGAATTATTATACAGTAACAATACAGTCTGAATTCAGCCATTATACAGTAACAATACAGTCTGAATCCAGCCATTATTATACAGTAACAATACAGTCTGAATCCAGCCATTATTATACAGTAACAATAGTCTGAATCCAGCCATTATACAGTAACAATACAGTCTGAATTCAGCCATTATTATACAGTAACAATACAGTCTGAATTCAGCCATTATACAGTAACAATACAGTCTGAATCCAGCCATTATACATAACAATAGTCTGAATCCAGCCATTATACAGTAACAATACAGTCTGAATCCAGCCATTATTATACAGTAACAATACAGTCTGAATTCAGCCATTATACTAACAGTCTGAATTCAGCCATTATACAGTCTAAATTCAGCCATTATTATACAGTAACAATACAGTCTGAATTCAGCCATTATACAGTAACAATACAGTCTGAATTCAGCCATTATACAGCCTGAATTCAGCCATTATACAGTAACAATACAGTCTGAATCCAGCCATTATTATACAGTAACAATACAGTCTGAATCCAGCCATTATTATACAGTAACAATACAGTCTGAATCCAGCCATTATTATACAGTAACAATACAGTCTGAATCCAGCCATTATTATACAGTAACAATACAGTCTGAATCCAGCCATTATTATACAGTAACAATACAGTCTGAATCCAGCCCAGCCATTATTATACAGTAACAATACAGTCTGAATCCAGCCATTATTAACAATTGAATTCAGCCATTATACAGTAACAATACAGTCTGAATCCAGCCATTATACAGTAACAATAGTCTGAATTCAGCCATTATACAGTAACAATACAGTCTGAATCCAGCCATTATTATACAGTAACAATACAGTCTGAATTCAGCCATTATTATACAGTAACAATACAGTCTGAATTCAGCCTTTATTATACAGTAACAATAGTCTGAATTCAGCCATTATTATACAGTAACAATACAGTCTGAATCCAGCCATTATTATACAGTAACAATACAGTCTGAATTCAGCCATTATTATACAGTAACAATACAGTCTGAATCCAGCCATTATTATACAGTAACAATACAGTCTGAATCCAGCCATTATTATACAGTAACAATACAGTCTGAATCCAGCCATTATACAGTAACAATACAGTCTGAATTCAGCCATTATTATACAGTAACAATACAGTCTGAATTCAGCCATTATTATACAGTAACAATACAGTCTGAATTCAGCCATTATACAGTAACAATAGTCTGAATCCAGCCATTATTATACAGAAACAATACAGTCTGAATCCAGCCATTATACAGTAACAATACAGTCTGAATTCAGCCATTATACAGTAACAATACAGTCTAAATTCAGCCATTATTATACAGTAACAATACAGTCTGAATTCAGCCATTATACAGTAACAATACAGTCTGAATTCAGCCATTATACAGTAACAATATAGTCTGAATTCAGCCATTATACAGTAACAATACAGTCTGAATTCAGCCATTATTATACAGTAACAATACAGTCTGAATCCAGCCATTATTATACAGTAACAATACAGTCTGAATCCAGCCATTATTATACAGTAACAATACAGTCTGAATCCAGCCATTATTATACAGTAACAATACAGTCTGAATCCAGCCATTATTATACAGTAACAATACAGTCTGAATCCAGCCATTATTATACAGTAACAATACAGTCTGAATCCAGCCATTATTATACAGAAGTCTGAATCCAGCCATTATTATACAGTAACAATACAGTCTGAATCCAGCCATTATACAGTAACAATACAGTCTGAATCAGCCATTATACAGTAACATTATAATAGTCTGAATTCAGCCATTATACAGTAACAATACAGTCTGAATCCAGCCATTATTATACAGTAACAATACAGTCTGAATTCAGCCATTATTATACAGTAACAATACAGTCTGAATTCAGCCATTATTATACAGTAACAATACAGTCTGAATTCAGCCATTATTATACAGTAACAATACAGTCTGAATCCAGCCATTATTATACAGTAACAATACAACCTTATTGAATCCACACATGGTATTAACAATACAGTCTGAATTCAGCCATTATACAGTAACAATAGTCTGAATCCTTATTGAATTCAGCCATTATACAGTAACAATACAGTCTGAATCCAGCCATTATACAGTACCAATACAGTCTGAATCCAGCCATTATTATACATAAACAATAGTCTGAATCCAGCCATTATACAGTAACAATACAGTCTGAATCCAGCCATTATACAGTAACAATACAGTCTGAATTCAGCCATTATTATACAGTAACAATACAGTCTGAATTCAGCCATTATTATACAGTAACAATAGTCTGAATTCAGCCATTATTATACAGTAACAATACAGTCTGAATCCAGCCATTATTATACAGTAACAATACAACCTTATTGAATCCACACATGGTATTAACAATACAGTCTGAATTCAGCCATTATACAGTAACAATACAGTCTGAATCCTTATTGAATTCAGCCATTATACAGTAACAATACAGTCTGAATCCAGCCATTATACAGTAACAATACAGTCTGAATCCAGCCATTATTATGATACAGTCTGAATCCAGCCATTATTATACAGAAACAATACAGTCTGAATCCAGCCATTATACAGTAACAATACAGTCTGAATCCAGCCATTATACAGTAACAATACAGTCTGAATCCAGCCATTATTATACAGTAACAATACAGTCTGAATCCAGCCATTATTATACAGTAACAATACAGTCTGAATCCAGCCATTATTATACAGTAACAATACAGTCTGAATCCAGCCATTATTATACAGTAACAATACAGTCTGAATCCAGCCATTATACAGTAACAATACAGTCTGAATTCAGCCATTATTATACATTACAGTCTGAATCCAGCCATTATTATACAGTAACAATACAGTCTGAATCCAGCCATTATTATACAGTAACAATAGTCTGAATCCAGCCATTATACAGTAACAATACAGTCTGAATTCAGCCATTTTTATACAGTAACAATACAGTCTGAATTCAGCCATTATTATACAGTCTGAATTCAGCCATTATTATAAGTAACAATACAGTCTGAATTCAGCCATTATACAGTAACAATAGTCTGAATCCAGCCATTATTATACAGAAACAATACAGTCTGAATCCAGCCATTATACAGTAACAATACAGTCTGAATTCAGCCATTATACAGTAACAATACAGTCTAAATTCAGCCATTATTATACAGTAACAATACAGTCTGAATTCAGCCATTATTATACAGTCTGAATTCAGCCATTATACAGTAACAATACTGAGTCTGAATTCAGCCATTATACAGTAACAATACAGTCTGAATCCAGCCATTATTATACAGTAACAATACAGTCTGAATCCAGCCATTATTATACAGTAACAATACAGTCTGAATCCAGCCATTATACAGTAACAATACAGTCTGAATCCAGCCATTATTATACAGTAACAATACAGTCTGAATTCAGCCATTATTATACAGTAACAATACAGTCTGAATCCAGCCATTATTATACAGTAACAATACAGTCTGAATCCAGCCATTATTATACAGTAACAATACAGTCTGAATCCAGCCATTATTATACAGTAACAATACAGTCTGAATCCAGCCATTATTATAGTCTGAATTCAGCCATTATACAGTAACAATACAGTCTGAATCCAGCCATTATACAGTAATTATACAGCCATTATTATACAGAAACAATACAGTCTGAATCCAGCCATTATACAGTAACAATACAGTCTGAATTCAGCCATTATACAGTAACAATACAGTCTGAATTCAGCCATTATTATACAGTAACAATACAGTCTGAATCCAGCCATTATTATACAGTAACAATACAGTCTGAATCCAGCCATTATTATACAGTAACAATACAGTCTGAATCCAGCCATTATTATACAGTAACAATACAGTCTGAATCAGCCATTATTATACAGTAACAATACAGTCTGAATCAGCCATTATTATTATACAGTAACAATACAGTCTGAATCCAGCCATTATTATACAGTAACAATACAGTCTGAATTCAGCCATTATTATACAGTAACAATACAGTCTGAATCCAGCCATTATTATACAGTAACAATACAGTCTGAATTCAGCCATTATTATACAGTAACAATACAGTCTGAATTCAGCCATTATTATACAGTAACAATACAGTCTGAATTCAGCCATTATACAGTAACAATAGTCTGAATCCAGCCATTATTATACAGAAACAATACAGTCTGAATCCAGCCATTATACAGTAACAATACAGTCTGAATTCAGCCATTATACAGTAACAATACAGTCTAAATTCAGCCATTATTATACAGTAACAATACAGTCTGAATTCAGCCATTATACAGTAACAATACAGTCTGAATTCAGCCATTATACAGTAACAATAGTCTATGAATTCAGCCATTATACAGTAACAATACAGTCTGAATGATTATTATACAGTAACAATACAGTCTGAATCCAGCCATTATTATACAGTAACAATACAGTCTGAATCCAGCCATTATTATACAGTAACAATACAGTCTGAATCCAGCCATTATTATACAGTAACAATACAGTCTGAATCCAGCCATTATTATACAGTAACAATACAGTCTGAATCCAGCCATTATTATACAGTAACAATACAGTCTGAATCCAGCCATTATTATACAGTAACAATACAGTCTGAATCCAGCCATTATACAGTAACAATACAGTCTGAATTCAGCCATTATACAGTAACAATACAGTCTGAATCCAGCCATTATACAGTAACAATAGTCTGAATTCAGCCATTATACAGTAACAATACAGTCTGAATCCAGCCATTATTATACAGTAACAATACAGTCTGAATTCAGCCATTATTATACAGTAACAATACAGTCTGAATTCAGCCATTATTATACAGTAACAATACAGTCTGAATTCAGCCATTATTATAACAATACAGTCTGAATCCAGCCATTATTATAACAATACAGTCTGAATCCAGTCTGAATTATTATACAGTAACAATACAGTCTGAATCCTTATTGAATTCAGCCATTATACAGTCTGAATCCAGCCATTATACAGTCAATACAGTCTGAATCCAGCCATTATTATACAGTAACAATACAGTCTGAATCCAGCCATTATTATACAGTAACAATACAGTCTGAATCCAGCCATTATACAGTAACAATACAGTCTGAATTCAGCCATTATTATACAGTAACAATACAGTCTGAATTCAGCCATTATTATACAGTAACAATACAGTCTGAATTCAGCCATTATTATACAGTAACAATACAGTCTGAATCCAGCCATTATTATACAGTAACAATAGTCAACCATTATTATTGAATCCACACATGGTATTAACAATACAGTCTGAATTCAGCCATTATACAGTAACAATACAGTCTGAATCCTTATTGAATTCAGCCATTATACAGTAACAATACAGTCTGAATCCAGCCATTATACAGTAACAATACAGTCTGAATCCAGCCATTATTATACAGAAACAATAGTCTGAATCCAGCCATTATACAGTAACAATACAGTCTGAATCCAGCCATTATACAGTAACAATACAGTCTGAATCCAGCCATTATTATACAGTAACAATACAGTCTGAATCCAGCCATTATTATACAGTAACAATACAGTCTGAATCCAGCCAGCCATTATTATACAGTAACAATACAGTCTGAATCCAGCCATTATTATACAGTAACAATACAGTCTGAATCCAGCCATTATACAGTAACAATACAGTCTGAATTCAGCCATTATTATACAGTAACAATACAGTCTGAATCCAGCCATTATTATACAGTAACAATACAGTCTGAATCCAGCCATTATTATACAGTAACAATAGTCTGAATCCAGCCATTATACAGTAACAATACAGTCTGAATTCAGCCATTATTATACAGTAACAATACAGTCTGAATTCAGCCATTATTATACAGTAACAATACAGTCTGAATTCAGCCATTATACAGTAACAATAGTCTGAATCCAGCCATTATTATACAGAAACAATACAGTCTGAATCCAGCCATTATACAGTAACAATACAGTCTGAATTCAGCCATTATACAGTAACAATACAGTCTAAATTCAGCCATTATTATACAGTAACAATACAGTCTGAATTCAGCCATTATACAGTAACAATACAGTCTGAATTCAGCCATTATACAGTAACAATACAGTCTGAATTCAGCCATTATACAGTAACAATACAGTCTGAATCCAGCCATTATTATACAGTAACAATACAGTCTGAATCCAGCCATTATTATACAGTAACAATACAGTCTGAATCCATCCATTATTATACAGTAACAATACAGTCTGAATCCAGCCATTATTATACAGTAACAATACAGTCTGAATCCAGCCATTATTATACAGTAACAATACAGTCTGAATCCAGCCATTATTATACAGTAACAATACAGTCTGAATCCAGCCATTATACAGTAACAATACAGGTCTGAATTCAGCCATTATACAGTAACAATACAGTCTGAATCCAGCCATTATACAGTAACAATAGTCTGAATTCAGCCATTATACAGTAACAATACAGTCTGAATCCAGCCATTATTATACAGTAACAATACAGTCTGAATTCAGCCATTATTATACAGTAACAATACAGTCTGAATTCAGCCTTTATTATACAGTAACAATAGTCTGAATTCAGCCATTATTATACAGTAACAATACAGTCTGAATCCAGCCATTATTATACAGTAACAATACAACCTTATTGAATCCACACATGGTATTAACAATACAGTCTGAATTCAGCCATTATACAGTAACAATACAGTCTGAATCCTTATTGAATTCAGCCATTATACAGTAACAATACAGTCTGAATCCAGCCATTATACAGTAACAATACAGTCTGAATCCAGCCATTATTATACAGAAACAATACAGTCTGAATCCAGCCATTATACAGTAACAATACAGTCTGAATCCAGCCATTATACAGTAACAATACAGTCTGAATTCAGCCATTATTATACAGTAACAATACAGTCTGAATTCAGCCATTATTATACAGTAACAATACAGTCTGAATTCAGCCATTATTATACAGTAACAATACAGTCTGAATCCAGCCATTATTATACAGTAACAATACAACCTTATTGAATCCACACATGGTATTAACAATACAGTCTGAATTCAGCCATTATACAGTAACAATACAGTCTGAATCCTTATTGAATTCAGCCATTATACAGTAACAATACAGTCTGAATCCAGCCATTATACAGTAACAATACAGTCTGAATCCAGCCATTATTATACAGAAACAATACAGTCTGAATCCAGCCATTATACAGTAACAATACAGTCTGAATCCAGCCATTATACAGTAACAATACAGTCTGAATCCAGCCATTATACAGTAACAATACAGTCTGAATTCAGCCATTATTATACAGTAACAATACAGTCTGAATTCAGCCATTATTATACAGTAACAATACAGTCTGAATTCAGCCATTATTATACAGTAACAATACAACCTTATTGAATTCAGCCATTATACAGTAACAATACAGTCTGAATCCAGCCATTATTATACAGTAACAATACAGTCTGAATTCAGCCATTATTATACAGTAACAATACAGTCTGAATTCAGCCATTATACAGTAACAATACAGTCTGAATTCAGCCATTATTATACAGTAACAATACAGTCTGAATCCAGCCATTATTATACAGTAACAATACAGTCTGAATCCAGCCATTATTATACAGTAACAATACAGTCTGAATTCAGCCATTATTATACAGTAACAATACAGTCTGAATCCTTATTGAATTCAGCCATTATACAGTAACAATACAGTCTGAATTCAGCCATTATTATACAGTAACAATACAGTCTGAATTCAGCCATTATACAGTAACAATACAGTCTGAATTCAGCCATTATTATACAGTAACAATACAGTCTGAATCCAGCCATTATACAGTAACAATAGTCTGAATCCAGCCATTATTATACAGTAACAATACAGTCTGAATCCAGCCATTATACAGTAACAATACAGTCTGAATTCAGCCATTATTATACAGTAACAATACAGTCTGAATTCAGCCATTATTATACAGTAACAATACAGTCTGAATCCAGCCATTATTATACAGTAACAATACAGTCTGAATCCAGCCATTATTATACAGTAACAATACAGTCTGAATTCAGCCATTATTATACAGTAACAATACAGTCTGAATTCAGCCATTATTATACAGTAACAATACAGTCTGAATTCAGCCATTATTATACAGTAACAATACAACCTTATTGAATCCACACATGGTATTAACAATACAGTCTGAATTCAGCCATTATACAGTAACAATACAGTCTGAATCCTTATTGAATTCAGCCATTATACAGTAACAATACAGTCTCAATCCAGCCATTATACAGTAACAATAGTCTGAATCCAGCCATTATTATACAGAAACAATACAGTCTGAATCCAGCCATTATACAGTAACAATACAGTCTGAATTCAGCCATTATACAGTAACAATACAGTCTGAATTCAGCCATTATTATACAGTAACAATACAGTCTGAATTCAGCCATTATTATACAGTAACAATACAGTCTGAATTCAGCCATTATACAGTAACAATATAGTCTGAATTCAGCCATTATACAGTAACAATACAGTCTGAATTCAGCCATTATTATACAGTAACAATACAGTCTGAATCCAGCCATTATTATACAGTAACAATACAGTCTGAATCCAGCCATTATTATACAGTAACAATACAGTCTGAATTCAGCCATTATACAGTAACAATACAGTCTGAATTCAGCCATTATTATACAGTAACAATACAGTCTGAATCCTTATTGAATTCAGCCATTAACAATAACAGTCTGAATTCAGCCATTATTATACAGTAACAATACAGTCTGAATTCAGCCATTATACAGTAACAATACAGTCTGAATTCAGCCATTATTATACAGTAACAATACAGTCTGAATCCAGCCATTATTATACAGAAACAATACAGTCTGAATCCAGCCATTATACAGTAACAATACAGTCTGAATTCAGCCATTATACAGTAACAATACAGTCTGAATTCAGCCATTATTATACAGTAACAATACAGTCTGAATTCAGCCATTATTATACAGTAACAATACAGTCTGAATTCAGCCATTATTATACAGTAACAATACAGTCTGAATTCAGCCATTATTATACAGTAACAATACAGTCTGAATCCAGCCATTATTATACAGTAACAATAGTCTGAATCCAGCCATTATTATACAGTAACAATACAGTCTGAATTCAGCCATTATTATACAGTAACAATACAGTCTGAATTCAGCCATTATTATACAGTAACAATACAGTCTGAATTCAGCCATTATTATACAGTAACAATACAACCTTATTGAATCCACACATGGTATTAACTATACAGTCTGAATTCAGCCATTATACAGTAACAATACAGTCTGAATCCTTATTGAATTCAGCCATTATACAGTAACAATACAGTCTGAATCCAGCCATTATACAGTAACAATAGTCTGAATCCAGCCATTATTATACAGAAACAATACAGTCTGAATCCAGCCATTATACAGTAACAATACAGTCTGAATTCAGCCATTATACAGTAACAATACAGTCTGAATTCAGCCATTATTATACAGTAACAATACAGTCTGAATTCAGCCATTATACAGTAACAATAGTCTGAATTCAGCCATTATACAGTAACAATATAGTCTGAATTCAGCCATTATACAGTAACAATACAGTCTGAATTCAGCCATTATTATACAGTAACAATACAGTCTGAATCCAGCCATTATTATACAGTAACAATACAGTCTGAATCCAGCAATTATTATACAGTAACAATACAGTCTGAATCCAGCCATTATTATACAGTAACAATACAGTCTGAATCCAGCCATTATTATACAGTAACAATACAGTCTGAATTCAGCCATTATACAGTAACAATATAGTCTGAATTCAGCCATTATACAGTAACAATACAGTCTGAATTCAGCCATTATTATACAGTAACAATACAGTCTGAATCCAGCCATTATTATACAGTAACAATACAGTCTGAATCCAGCCATTATTATACAGTAACAATACAGTCTGAATCCAGCCATTATTATACAGTAACAATACAGTCTGAATCCAGCCATTATTATACAGTAACAATACAGTCTGAATTCAGCCATTATTATACAGTAACAATACAGTCTGAATCCAGCCATTATACAGTAACAATACAGTCTGAATTCAGCCATTATACAGTAACAATACAGTCTGAATCCAGCCATTATACAGTAACAATACAGTCTGAATTCAGCCATTATTATACAGTAACAATACAGTCTGAATTCAGCCATTATTATACAGTAACAATACAGTCTGAATTCAGCCATTATACAGTAACAATACAACCTTATTGAATTCAGCCATTATACAGTAACAATACAGTCTGAATGCAGCCATTATTATACAGTAACAATACAGTCTGAATCCAGCCATTATTATACAGTAACAATACAGTCTGAATCGAGCCATTATTATACAGTAACAATACAGTCTGAATTCAGCCATTATTATACAGTAACAATACAGTCTGAATTCAGCCATTATACAGTAACAATACAGTCTGAATTCAGCCATTATTATACAGTAACAATACAGTCTGAATTCAGCCATTATACAGTAACAATACAGTCTGAATCCTTATTGAATTCAGCCATTATACAGTAACAATACAGTCTGAATTCAGCCATTATTATACAGTAACAATACAGTCTGAATTCAGCCATTATTATACAGTAACAATACAGTCTGAATTCAGCCATTATACAGTAACAATACAACCTTATTGAATTCAGCCATTATACAGTAACAATACAGTCTGAATTCAGCCATTATTATACAGTAACAATAGTCTGAATTCAGCCATTATTATACAGTAACAATAGTCTGAATTCAGCCATTATTATACAGTAACAATACAGTCTGAATTCAGCCATTATACAGTAACAATACAACCTTATTGAATCCACACATGGTATTAACAATACAACCTTATTGAATTCAGTCATTATACAGTAACAATACAGTCTGAATTCAGCCATTATTATACAGTAACAATACAACCTTATTGAATTCAGCCATTATACAGTAACAATACAGTCTGAATCCTTATTGAATTCAGCCATTATACAGTAACAATACAGTCTGAATCCTTATTGAATTCAGCCATTATACAGTAACAATACAGTCTGAATTCAGCCATAATACAGTCTGAATTCAGTCATTATACAGTAACAATAGTCTGATTCCTTATTGAATTCTTCACCAAATTGACTGTGAAATCCATTATTTTGACTGTTTAGTCTGTATGCATGGTGACAGGGTTAGAGAGTGTGTGTGTGTGTGTGTGTGTTTGATGCTGTCCTGTATAGTTGTTGGTGTGTGTGTGTGTGTGTGTGTGCTTGATGCTGTCCTGTATAGTTGTTGGTGTGTGTGTGTTTGATGCTGTCTTGTATAGTTGTTGGTGTGTGTGTGTGTGTGTGTGTGTGTTTGATGCTGTCCTGTATAGTTGTTGGTGTGTGTGTGTGTTTGATGCTGTCCTGTATAGTGGTTGGTGTGTGTGTGTGTTGTCCTGTATGGTGGTTGGTGTGTGTGTGTGTGTGTGTGTGTGGTCCTGTATGGTTGTTGTGTGTGTGTGTTGTCCTGTTTACTTGTTGGTGTGTGTGTTTGATGTTGTCCTGTTTAGTTGTTGGTGTGTGTGTTTGATGCTCTCCTGTATAGTTGTTGGTGTGTGTGTGTGTGTGTTAGATGTGTTTGGTGTGTGTGTTAGATGTTGTCCTGTTTAGTTGTTGGTGTGTGTGTTTGATGCTCTCCTGTATAGTTGTTGTGTGTGTGTGTGTGTGTTAGATGTGTTTGGTGTGTGTGTTAGATGTTGTCCTGTTTAGTTGTTGGTGTGTGTGTGTGTTAGATGTTGTTGGTGTGTGTGTTAGATGTTGTCCTGTTTAGTTGTTGGTGTGTGTATGTTGTTTTGTTTAGTTGTTGGTGTGTGTATGTTGTCCTGTGTGTGTGTGTGTGTGTGTGTGTGTGTGTGTGTGTGTGTGTGTGTGTGTGTGTGTGTGTGTGTGTGTGTGTGTGTGTGTGTGTGTGTGTGTGTGTGTGTGTGTGTGTGTGTGTAGGGAATAGGGTGTATCTGTTTTATAATTTATTTCCCTGAGCCTCCTTTTGCCATTGAAGTGCTCAGTCTGATCGTTGCTAGGTGCATCGATACATATGTAAATATATTTGATTGGCGGAGAGGATCGTCTAGACTACCCCTTTAACCTTCGCCTGAAAGAACATTCCTTTAACCTTCCCCTGAAAGAACGTTCCTTTAACCTTCCCCTGAAAGAACGTTCCTTTAACCTTCCCCTGAAAGAACATTCCTTTAACCTTCCCCTTTAACCTTCCCCTGAAAGAACATTCCTTTAACCTTCCCCTGAAAGAACGTTCCTTTAACCTTCCCCTGAAAGAACATTCCTTTAACCTTCCCCTTTAACCTTCCCCTGAAAGAACATTCCCCTTTAACCTTCCCCTGAAAGAACATTCCTTTAACCTTCCCCTGAAAGAACGTTCCTTTAACCTTCCCCTGAAAGAACATTCCTTTAACCTTCCCCTTTAACCTTCCCCTGAAAGCACATTCCTTTAACCTTCCCCTGAAAGAACATTCCTTTAACCTTCCCCTGAAAGAACATTTCTTTAACCTTCCCCTGAAAGAACATTCCTTTAACCTTCCCCTGAAAGAACGTTCCTTTAACCTTCCCCTGAAAGAACGTTCCTTTAACCTTCCCCTGAAAGAATGTTCCTTTAACCTTCCCCTGAAAGAATGTTCCTTTAACCTTCCCCTGAAAGAACGTTCCTTTAACCTTCCCCTGAAAGAACGTTCCTTTAACCTTCCCCTGAAAGAACGTTCCTTTAACCTTCCCTGAAAGCACGTTCCTTTAACCTTCCCTGAAAGAACCTTCCCTTTAACCTTCCCCTGAATGAACATTCCTTTAACCTTCCCCTTTAACCTTCCCCTGAAAGCACATTCCTTTAACATTCCCATTTAACCTTCCCCTTTAACCTTTAACTTTCCCCTGAAAGAACATTCCCTTTAACCTTCCCCTGAAAGAACATTCCTTTAACCTTCCCTTTAACCTTCCCCTGAAAGTTGAGATGAACGTCATATAGGCTAGCCCTATCATACATCTCAGTTGCAGTGCTGTTCTCGGGTCAGTTTAGTCTCTTGCATCATAATCAATAGGATTATAAGGACAGGAGTGACCTGATCCAAGATGCTTGATACAGACTGTTTGTGCTGAATAAGCCCGCTCCCGTGGTCGTTGTCACGACAACACAAACAGAATCTGGGACCAGGCTGAGCAGAGTGATTCCTTTTGGCGTAGACTACCCTTTTCAAAGACCACCTACTATATTTGTCTTTCTTCTAAGTCGAATGAGGATTGGCTGAGCAAACAGGGCATCGCTGTCCCATGCAGTAGGGGCAATAGGCTATTTAATTAGACTACAGGATTTCTCTATCTTTCTCCCCCCCTCACCCTTCTCGGTCCCCTCGCTCTCTCTCCCCTTCTCGGTCCCCTCGCTCTCTTTCCCCTTCTCTCTCGCTGAAGCAGGAGCTCAATATGTCAGAGGGATATTAGTTTGGTGTCATTTAATCAGAGAGTAGAGCCTGAATAGTTTGGTGTTATTTAATCAGAGTGTAGAGCCTGAATAGTTTGGTGTCATTTAATCAGAGAGTAGAGCCTGAATAGTTTGGTGTTATTTAATCAGAGTGTAGAGCCTGTATAGTTTGTTGTCATTTAATCAGAGAGTAGAGCCTGTATATTTTGGTGTTATTTAATCAGAGAGTAGCGCCTGTATAGTTCGGTGTTATTTAATCAGAGAGTAAAGCCTGTATAGTTTGGTGTCAATCAGAGTAAAGCCTGTATAGCTGTAACCTGAAGTAACCTACGACATCTGTGTTGAAACACAAGCTCTTTCCCCCAGTTCACCCTCAGACCATCCTGTCTGTGGTAATAGAGAATCAGCCGGCTCTTTCCCCAGTTCACCCTCAGACCATCCTGTCTGTGGTAACAGAGAATCAGCTGGCTCTTTCCCCAGTTCACCCTCAGACCATCCTGTCTGTGGTAACAGAGAATCAGCTGGCTCTTTCCTCAGACCATCCTGTCCGTGGTAATAGAGAATCAGCTGGCTCTTTCCTAAGACCATCCTGTCTGTGGTAATAGAGAATCAGCTGGCTCTTTCCCCAGTTCACCCTCAGACCATCCTGTCCGTGGTAATAGAGAATCAGCTGGCTCTTTCCTCAGACCATCCTGTCTGTGGTAATAGAGAATCAGCTGGCTCTTTCCTCAGACCATCCTGTCCGTGGTAATAGAGAATCAGCAGGCTCTTTCCTCAGACCATCCTGTCTGTGGTAATAGAGAATCAGCTGGCTCTTTCCCCAGTTCACCCTCAGACCATCCTGTCTGTGGTAATAGAGAATCAGCTGGCTCTTTCCTCAGACCATCCTGTCTGTGGTAATAGAGAATCAGCTGGCTCTTTCCTCAGACCATCCTGTCTGTGGTAATAGAGAATCAGCTGGCTCTTTCCTCAGACCATCCTGTCTGTGGTAATAGAGAATCAGCTGGCTCTTTCCTCAGACCATCCTGTCCGTGGTAATAGAGAATCAGCTGGCTCTTTCCTCAGACCATCCTGTCTGTGGTAATAGAGAATCAGCCAGCT
This sequence comes from Oncorhynchus nerka, assembly GCF_034236695.1. Classification (NCBI taxonomy): domain Eukaryota; kingdom Metazoa; phylum Chordata; class Actinopteri; order Salmoniformes; family Salmonidae; genus Oncorhynchus; species Oncorhynchus nerka. Next base: position 180,667 of record NW_027040225.1, on the reverse strand, counting down.
CTTTCCCCAGTTCAACCTCAGACCATCCTGTCTGTGGTGATAGAGAATCAGCTGGCTCTTTCCTCAGACCATCCTGTCTGTGGTAATAGAGAATCAGCCGGCTCTTTCCCCAGTTCACCCTCAGACCATCCTGTCCGTGGTAATAGAGAATCAGCTGGCTCTTTCCTCAGACCATCCTGTCTGTGGTAATAGAGAATCAGCCGGCTCTTTCCTCAGACCATCCTGTCTGTGGTAATAGAGAATCAGCCGGCTCTTTCCTCAGACCATCCTGTCCGTGGTAATAGAGAATCAGCCGGCTCTTTCCTCAGACCATCCTGTCCGTGGTAATAGAGAATCAGCCGGCTCTTTCCTCAGACCATCCTGTCTGTGGTAATAGAGAATCAGCCGGCTCTTTCCTCAGACCATCCTGTCTGTGGTAATAGAGAATCAGCCGGCTCTTTCCCCAGTTCACCCTCAGACCATCCTGTCCGTAGTAATAGAGAATCAGCTGGCTCTTTCCTCAGACCATCCTGTCTGTGGTAATAGAGAATCAGCTGGCTCTTTCCTCAGACCATCCTGTCCGTGGTAATAGAGAATCAGCTGGCTCTTTCCTCAGACCATCCTGTCTGTGGTAATAGAGAATCAGCCGGCTCTTTCCCCAGTTCACCCTCAGACCATCCTGTCTGTGGTAATAGAGAATCAGCTGGCTCTTTCCTCAGACCATCCTGTCTGTGGTAATAGAGAATCAGCTGGCTCTTTCCTCAGACCATCCTTTCTGTGGTAATAGAGAATCAGCTGGCTCTTTCCTCAGACCATCCTGTCCATGGGTAATAGAGAATCAGCTGGCTCTTTCCTCAGACCATCCTTTCTGTGGTAATAGAGAATCAGCTGGCTCTTTCCTCAGACCATCCTGTCCATGGGTAATAGAGAATCAGCCGGCTGAATCAAATTAAACCAAGGAGGTAGCCTACGTCCTGAATGGCTCCCCTGGTCCCTTTTATAAGTGCACTACGTTTTGACCAGGGCCCTAAAGGGCTTAACCAGAGAATGGGTGAAAAAGCGCTTGTTGGCACCTGATCAAAAGTAGTGCACTTATAACAGTGGTTAGGATTCCATTTGGGATGAAAATGAAGGGTTCCCTCGCTGTCAATTCCAGGATACTTTCTACTCTTTTTTCTTTCTCTCTCTTCTTCCTGGGTATTACCATGGCAACTGGATGGCTCATTGGATGGCTGTTCAAGATGTCAAGTAGCTCAACCTGCTGGGAAAAGACTCATCTGTCAAGTCCTCAAAACAGGACTGGAAAATTAAAATATCGTTTAATATTTGGAAGGTTCGGGTGCTGATTGTCAATATACAATTGGTAGGATGTTTTTAAAATATATATATATATTTTTTAAACTAATTGAATGTAGCATCACTTAAATGAGATGAATTGCACCAGTGTGTAAATACACAATTGACTGTTATCATGGGAGTCCTCCGTTCAATTGACTGTTATCATGGGAGTCCTCCGTTCAATTGACTGTTATCATGGGAGTCCTCCGTTCAATTGACTGTTATCATGGGAGTCCTCCGTTCAATTGACTGTTATCATGGGAGTCCTCCGTTCAATTGACTGTTATCATGGGAGTCCTCCGTTCAATTGACTGTTATCATGGGAGTCCTCCGTTCAATTGACTGTTATCATGGGAGTCCTCCGTTCAATTGACTGTTATCATGGGAGTCCTCCGTTCAATTGACTGTTATCATGGGAGTCCTCCGTTCAATTGACTGTTATCATGGGAGTCCTCCGTTCAATTGACTGTTATCATGGGAGTCCTCCGTTCAATTGACTGTTATCATGGGAGTCCTCCGTTCAATTGACTGTTATCATGGGAGTCCTCCGTTCAATTGACTGTTTTTTATTTTATTTTTTATTTAACATTTATTTAACCAGGCAAGTCAGTTAAGAACAAATTCTTATTTTCAATGACAGCCTAGGAACAGTGGGTTAACTGCCTGTTCAGGGGCAGTTCAATTGACCAATTGAACCAGGATCTGTAGTGACGCCTCTAACACCGAGATGCAGGGCCTTAGACCAATTGAACCAGGATCTGTAGTGACGCCTCTAACACCGAGATGCAGGGCCTTAGACCACTGCGCCACTCGGGAGCTCCAAAACTGTTAACATGCGCTAATTGAATGCGAGCCAATCAATTAACTGGCCTGTCATCTGACCCGCATCACACAGCCGGTAGCAGGAGGAAATCAGTATCCACACGACTGGTTTATAGGGTTGCATCCCAAATGGCTCCCTTTTCCATATGTATTCTCCATTGGGCTCTGGTCTAAAGTAGTGCACTATATAGAGAATAGGGTGTCATTTGGGACTGATATAAACACCTAATCCTCTCTCCACAGCAAGGCCTTCACCAACCACGATGATTGGTTTCAATACAACCAGGAAGTGGTATCCTGCTGTATCCCCGCAGTACAGTTCCCTGTCAAAACAAGCCCTTTTTTTAAACTGAATCTTCACCAAACCTCTACTGAGTAAAAAACATGAACTAGAATGCCTGGATCTGAGAGTGTTCCACTGATCTACCTGTTGGGAGAGTGTTCCACTGATCTACCTGTTGGGAGAGTGTTCCACTGATCTACCTGTTGGGAGAGTGTTCCACTGATCTACCTGTTGAGAGAGTGTTCCACTGATCTACCTGTTGGGAGAGTGTTCCACCGATCTACCTGTTGGGAGAGTGTTCCACCGATCTACCTGTTGGGAGAGTGTTCCACCGATCTACCTGTTGGGAGAGTGTTCCACTGATCTACCTGTTGAGAGAGTGTTCCACTGATCGACCTGTTGAGAGAGTGTTCCACTGTTCTACCTGTTGAGAGAGTGTTCCAATTATCTACCTGTTGAGAGAGTGTTCCACTGATCTACCTGTTGGGAGAGTGTTCCACCGATCTACCTGTTGGGAGAGTGTTCCACCGATCTACCTGTTGGGAGAGTGTTCCACCGATCTACCTGTTGGGAGAGTGTTCCACCGATCTACCTGTTGGGAGAGTGTTCCACTGATCTACCTGTTGAGAGAGTGTTCCACTGATCTACCTGTTGAGAGAGTGTTCCAATTATCTACCTGTTGAGAGAGTGTTCCACTGATCTACCTGTTGGGAGAGTGTTCCACCGATCTACCTGTTGGGAGAGTGTTCCACCGATCTACCTGTTGGGAGAGTGTTCCACCGATCTACCTGTTGAGAGAGTGTTCCACCGATCTACCTGTTGAGAGAGTGTTCCACCGATCTACCTGTTGAGAGAGTGTTCCACTGATCTACCTGTTGAGAGAGTGTTCCACTGATCTACCTGTTGGGAGAGTGTTCCACCGATCTACCTGTTGGGAGAGTGTTCCACCGATCTACCTGTTGGGAGAGTGTTCCACCGATCTACCTGTTGAGAGAGTGTTCCACCGATCTACCTGTTGAGAGAGTGTTCCACCGATCTACCTGTTGAGAGAGTGTTCCACTGATCTACCTGTTGAGAGAGTGTTCCACTGATCTACCTGTTGGGAGAGTGTTACACTGATCTACCTGTTGAAAGAGTGTTCTACCGATCTACCTGTTGGGAGAGTGTTCCACTGATCTACTTGTTGGGAGAGTGTTCCACTGATCTACTTGTTGGGAGAGTGTTCCACTGATCTACCTGTTGGGAGAGTGTTCCACCGATCTACCTGTTGAGAGAGTGTTCCACCGATCTACCTGTTGGGAGAGTGTTCCACTGATCTACCTGTTGAGAGAGTGTTCCACTGATCTACCTGTTGGGAGAGTGTTCCACCGATCTACCTGTTGAGAGAGTGTTCCACCGATCTACCTGTTGAGAGAGTGTTCCACTGATCTACCTGTTGAGAGAGTGTTCCACTGATCTACCTGTTGGGAGAGTGTTACACTGATCTACCTGTTGAAAGAGTGTTCTACCGATCTACCTGTTGGGAGAGTGTTCCACTGATCTACTTGTTGGGAGAGTGTTCCACCGATCTACCTGTTGGGAGAGTGTTCCACCGATCTACCTGTTGAGAGAGTGTTCCACCGATCTACCTGTTGGGAGAGTGTTCCACCGATCTACCTGTTGGGAGAGTGTTCCACTGATCTACCTGTTGAGAGAGTGTTCCACTGATCTACCTGTTGGGAGAGTGTTCCACTGATCGACCTGTTGAGAGAGTGTTCCACTGTTCTACCTGTTGAGAGAGTGTACCACCGATCTACCTGTTGGGAGAGTGTTCCACCGATCTACCTGTTGGGAGAGTGTTCCACCGATCTACCTGTTGGGAGAGTGGTCCACTGATCTACCTGTTGGGAGAGTGTTCCACTGATCTACCTGTTGAGAGAGTGTTCCAATTATCTACCTGTTGAGAGAGTGTTCCACCGATCTACCTGTTGGGAGAGTGTTCCACCGATCTACCTGTTGGGAGAGTGTTCCACCGATCTACCTGTTGGGAGAGTGTTCCACCGATCTACCTGTTGGGAGAGTGTTCCACCGATCTACCTGTTGAGAGAGTGTTCCACCGATCTACCTGTTGGGAGAGTGTTCCACCGATCTACCTGTTGGGAGAGTGTTCCACCGATCTACCTGTTGGGAGAGTGTTCCACCGATCTACCTGTTGGGAGAGTGTTCCACCGTTCTACCTGTTGAGAGAGTGTTCCACCGATCTACCTGTTGAGAGAGTGTTCCACCGATCTACCTGTTGAGAGAGTGTTCCACCGATCTACCTGTTGAGAGAGTGAACCGGTCCAGTCCAAGGCCACCTCAGTCCCCTGTCAGAGAGAACTGGTCCAGTCCACCTTAGTCTCCAGTCAGACAGAACCAGTCCAGTCCAAGGCCAGCTCAGTCTCCATTCAGAGAGAACCGGTCCAGTCCACCTCAGTCTCCAGTCAGACAGCACCGGTCCAGTCCACCTCAGTCTCCAGTCAGACAGAACCGGTCCAGTCCACCTCAGTCTCCAGTCAGACAGAACCGGTCGGGTCCACCTTAGTCTCCGTTCAGAGAGAACCGGTCCAGTCCAAGGCCAGCTCAGTCTCCAGTCAGACAGAACCGGTCCAGTCCAAGGCCAGCTCAGTCTCCTGTCAGACAGAACCGGTCCAGTCCACCTCAGTCTCCAGTCAGACAGAACCGGTCCAGTCCAAGGCCAGCTCAGTCTCCAGTCAGACAGAACCGGTCCAGTCCAAGGCCAGCTCAGTCTCCTGTCAGACAGAACCGGTCCAGTCCAAGGCCAGCTCAGTCTCCTGTCAGACAGAACTGGTCCAGTCCAAGGCCAGCTCAGTCTCCAGTCAGACAGAACCGGTCCAGTCCAAGGCCAGCTCAGTCTCCTGTCAGACAGAACCGGTCCAGTCCAAGGCCAGCTCAGTCTCCAGTCAGACAGAACCGGTCCAGTCCAAGGCCAGCTCAGTCTCCTGTCAGACAGAACCGGTCCAGTCCAAGGCCAGCTCAGTTGGACATCTTCTCATAGTGTCAGCCTTTTCACAGCTCTTAGCTCAAACTTGCAGGAATAAATTCCCACACAATTTTCTTGAGCTCAAATCAGTCATGTCCCATATGTCCTCCACTTCAGGACATCTGGTAGTGCATATAGAAATGGAGGTGTGTGTGTGTGGGGGGGGGGGGGGGTGCATGCGCTTGTAGTAATGGATGTGTGTGTGTGTGTGTGTGTGTGTGTGTGTGTGTGTATATAGTAATGGAGGTGTGAGTGAGAGAGCATTTACAGGCTTGTCCCTATGTATTTGGGCTGTCTGGCAGTCCAGGTACCTACATTACCTAAATCCATAATCACAGAGGAACATTCTGAAATCCATCATCGTCCAATTTTGCCAGGATTGGTTCCACGGAATTGGTCTGGAGATGATTTGTAAAATGTCAAGACCCCATAGAGATATTTTCTCCTGCAGTGTTTCTGTCCTTATTTTTTTTTTTTTTACATTTTATTTAACCTTAATATTTAAACAGGGAGTCATATTGAGATTAAAACATCTCTTTTACGAGAGAGTCTTGGTACACATGACTATAAATACAGAATAAACAAACATACACGTGTATAAAACAATATAATTCAACACAATAAACATGTCCTTTTTTTTTTATTTAACCTTTTATTATGGAAACCAGAGGGTTAAATAGAGAACAATGATTATGGAATGGAAACCAGAGGGTTAAATAGAGAACAATGATTATGGAATGGAAACCAGAGGGTTAAATAGAGAACAATGATTATGGAATGGAAACCAGAGGGTTAAATAGAGAACAATGATTATGGAATGGAAACCAGAGGGTTAAATAGAGAACAATGATTATGGAATGGAAACCAGAGGGTTAAATAGAGAACAATGATTATGGAATGGAAACCAGAGGGTTAAATAGAGAACAATGATTATGGAATGGAAACCAGAGGGTTAAATAGAGAACAATGATTATGGAATGGAAACCAGAGGGTTAAATAGAGAACAATGATTATGGAATGGAAACCAGAGGGTTAAATAGAGAACAATGATTATGGAATGGAAACCAGAGGGGGTTAAATAGAGAACAATGATTATGGAATGGAAACCAGAGGGGGTTAAATAGAGAACAATGATTATGGAATGGAAACCAGAGGGGGTTAAATAGAGAACAATGATTATGGAATGGAAACCAGAGGGGGTTAAATAGAGAACAATGATTATGGAATGGAAACCAGAGGGTTAAATAGAGAACAATGATTATGGAATGGAAACCAGAGGGTTAAATAGAGAACAATGATTATGGAATGGAAACCAGAGGGTTAAATAGAGAACAATGATTATGGAATGGAAACCAGAGGGTTAAATAGAGAACAATGATTATGGAATGGAAACCAGAGGGTTAAATAGAGAACAATGATTATGGAATGGAAACCAGAGGGTTAAATAGAGAACAATGATTATGGAATGGAAACCAGAGGGTTAAATAGTGAACAATGATTATGGAATGGAAACCAGAGGGTTAAATAGAGAACAATGATTATGGAATGGAAACCAGAGGGTTAAATAGAGAACAATGATTATGGAATGGAAACCAGAGGGTTAAATAGAGAACAATGATTATGGAATGGAAACCAGAGGGTTAAATAGAGAACAATGATTATGGAATGGAAACCAGAGGGTTAAATAGAGAACAATGATTATGGAATGGAAACCAGAGGGTTAAATAGAGAACAATGATTATGGAATGGAAACCAGAGGGTTAAATAGAGAACAATGATTATGGAATGGAAACCAGAGGGTTAAATAGAGAACAATGATTATGGAATGGAAACCAGAGGGTTAAATAGAGAACAATGATTATGGAATGGAAACCAGAGGGTTAAATAGAGAACAATGATTATGGAATGGAAACCAGAGGGTTAAATAGAGAACAATGATTATGGAATGGAAACCAGAGGGGGTTAAATAGAGAACAATGATTATGGAATGGAAACCAGAGGGGGTTAAATAGAGAACAATGATTATGGAATGGAAACCAGAGGGGGTTAAATAGAGAACAATGATTATGGAATGGAAACCAGAGGGGGTTAAATAGAGAACAATGATTATGGAATGGAAACCAGAGGGGGTTAAATAGAGAACAATGATTATGGAATGGAAACCAGAGGGTTAAATAGAGAACAATGATTATGGAATGGAAACCAGAGGGTTAAATAGAGAACAATGATTATGGAATGGAAACCAGAGGGTTAAATAGAGAACAATGATTATGGAATGGAAACCAGAGGGTTAAATAGAGAACAATGATTATGGAATGGAAACCAGAGGGTTAAATAGAGAACAATGATTATGGAATGGAAACCAGAGGGGGTTAAATAGAGAACAATGATTATGGAATGGAAACCAGAGGGGGTTATGGAAACCAGAGGGTTAAATAGAGAACAATGATTATGGAATGGAAACCAGAGGGGAACAATGATTATGGAATGGAAACCAGAGTTAAATAGAACAATGATTATGGAATGGAAACCAGAGGGTTAAATAGAGAACAATGATTATGGAATGGAAACCAGAGGGTTAAATAGAGAACAATGATTATGGAATGGAAACCAGAGGGTTAAATAGAGAACAATGATTATGGAATGGAAACCAGAGGGTTAAATAGAGAACAATGATTATGGAATGGAAACCAGAGGGTTAAATAGAGAACAATGATTATGGAATGGAAACCAGAGGGTTAAATAGAGAACAATGATTATGGAATGGAAACCAGAGGGTTAAATAGAGAACAATGATTATGGAATGGAAACCAGAGGGTTAAATAGAGAACAATGATTATGGAATGGAAACCAGAGGGTTAAATAGAGAACAATGATTATGGAATGGAAACCAGAGGGTTAAATAGAGAACAATGATTATGGAATGGAAACCAGAGGGGGTTAAATAGAGAACAATGATTATGGAATGGAAACCAGAGGGGGTTAAATAGAGAACAATGATTATGGAATGGAAACCAGAGGGGGTTAAATAGAGAACAATGATTATGGAATGGAAACCAGAGGGGGTTAAATAGAGAACAATGATTATGGAATGGAAACCAGAGGGGGTTAAATAGAGAACAATGATTATGGAATGGAAACCAGAGGGGGGTTAAATAGAGAACAATGATTATGGAATGGAAACCAGAGGGTTAAATAGAGAACAATGATTATGGAATGGAAACCAGAGGGTTAAATAGAGAACAATGATTATGGAATGGAAACCAGAGGGGGGTTAAATAGAGAACAATGATTATGGAATGGAAACCAGAGGGGGGTTAAATAGAGAACAATGATTATGGAATGGAAACCAGAGGGGGGTTAAATAGAGAACAATGATTATGGAATGGAAACCAGAGGGTTAAATAGAGAACAATGATTATGGAATGGAAACCAGAGGGTTAAATAGAGAACAATGATTATGGAATGGAAACCAGAGGGTTAAATAGAGAACAATGATTATGGAATGGAAACCAGAGGGGGGTTAAATAGAGAACAATGATTATGGAATGGAAACCAGAGGGTTAAATAGAGAACAATGATTATGGAATGGAAACCAGAGGGTTAAATAGAGAACAATGATTATGGAATGGAAACCAGAGGGTTAAATAGAGAACAATGATTATGGAATGGAAACCAGAGGGTTAAATAGAGAACAATGATTATGGAATGGAAACCAGAGGGTTAAATAGAGAACAATGATTATGGAATGGAAACCAGAGGGGGTTAAATAGAGAACAATGATTATGGAATGGAAACCAGAGGGTTAAATAGAGAACAATGATTATGGAATGGAAACCAGAGGGTTAAATAGAGAACAATGATTATGGAATGGAAACCAGAGGGTTAAATAGAGAACAATGATTATGGAATGGAAACCAGAGGGGGGTTAAATAGAGAACAATGATTATGGAATGGAAACCAGAGGGTTAAATAGAGAACAATGATTATGGAATGGAAACCAGAGGGTTAAATAGAGAACAATGATTATGGAATGGAAACCAGAGGGTTAAATAGAGAACAATGATTATGGAATGGAAACCAGAGGGTTAAATAGAGAACAATGATTATGGAATGGAAACCAGAGGGTTAAATAGAGAACAATGATTATGGAATGGAAACCAGAGGGTTAAATAGAGAACAATGATTATGGAATGGAAACCAGAGGGTTAAATAGAGAACAATGATTATGGAATGGAAACCAGAGGGTTAAATAGAGAACAATGATTATGGAATGGAAACCAGAGGGGGTTAAATAGAGAACAATGATTATGGAATGGAAACCAGATGGGGGGTTAAATAGAGAACAATGATTATGGAATGGAAACCAGAGGGTTAAATAGAGAACAATGATTATGGAATGGAAACCAGAGGGGGTTAAATAGAGAACAATGATTATGGAATGGAAACCAGATGGAAACCAGGGGTTAAATAGAGAACAATGATTATGGAATGGAAACCAGAGGGTTAAATAGAGAACAATGATTATGGAATGGAAACCAGAGGGTTAAATAGAGAACAATGATTATGGAATGGAAACCAGAGGGTTAAATAGAGAACAATGATTATGGAATGGAAACCAGAGGGTTTAGAGAACAATGATTATGGAATGGAAACCAGAGGGTTAAATAGAGAACAATGATTATGGAATGGAAACCAGAGGGTTAAATAGAGAACAATGATTATGGAATGGAAACCAGAGGGTTAAATAGAGAACAATGATTATGGAATGGAAACCAGAGGGTTAAATAGAGAACAATGATTATGGAATGGAAACCAGAGGGTTAAATAGAGAACAATGATTATGGAATGGAAACCAGAGGGTTAAATAGAGAACAATGATTATGGAATGGAAACCAGAGGGTTAAATAGAGGAGAATGATTATGGAATGGAAACCAGAGGGTTAAATAGAGAACAATGATAATGGAATGGAAACCAGAGGGTTAAATAGAGGAGAATGATTATGGAATGGAAACCAGAGGGTTAAATAGAGAACAATGATTATGGAATGGAAACCAGAGGGTTAAATAGAGAACAATGATTATGGAATGGAAACCAGAGGGTTAAATAGAGAACAATGATTATGGAATGGAAACCAGAGGGTTAAATAGAGAACAATGATTATGGAATGGAAACCAGAGGGTTAAATAGAGAACAATGATTATGGAATGGAAACCAGAGGGTTAAATAGAGAACAATGATTATGGAATGGAAACCAGAGGGTTAAATAGAGAACAATGATTATGGAATGGAAACCAGAGGGTTAAATAGAGAACAATGATTATGGAATGGAAACCAGAGGGGGGTTAAATAGAGAACAATGATTATGGAATGGAAACCAGAGGGTTAAATAGAGAACAATGATTATGGAATGGAAACCAGAGGGTTAAATAGAGAACAATGATTATGGAATGGAAACCAGAGGGAGGGTTAAACCAGAGAACAATGATTATGGAATGGAAACCAGAGGGTTAAATAGAGAACAATGATTATGGAATGGAAACCAGAGGGTTAAATAGAGAACAATGATTATGGAATGGAAACCAGAGGGTTAAATAGAGAACAATGATAATGGAATGGAAACCAGAGGGTTAAATAGAGAACAATGATTATGGAATGGAAACCAGGTGTGTGTATAATGAAGACGAAACAAATCGAAAAATGAAACATGGGATCGGTGGTGACTAGAAAACCGGTGACGTCGACCTCCGACCTCCGCCCGAACAAGGTGAGGTGGGAGACCAACTTCGGCGGAAGTCGTGACACCTTGAAATGGGACGATAGTTGTCAAGATAATTTGAATCCCCCTTTTAGGGGGTGGCAACACATATGTACATTTCAATGCTTTTGAAATACTTCTTGATAAGAATGTTAATTAAAAAACGTGGGCTACTGAGCCAGTAATAAAGGGAGAGATGGATGTACACTTGAGCAGATCAGGCTACAGATGATCAGCCCCTTGGGATTGTTTCTTATCGTTGTTGTTGTTGAGCAGACCAGGCTCCAGATGATCAGCCCCTGGGGATTGTTTCTTATTGTTGTTGTTGTTATTGTTGAGCAGACCAGGCTCCAGATGATCAGCCCCTGGGGATGGTTTCTTATTGTTGTTGTTGTTGAGCAGACCAGGCTCGAGATGATCAGCCCCTGGGGATGGTTTCTTATTGTTGTTGAGCAGACCAGGCTCGAGATGATCAGCCCCTGGGGATTGTTTCTTATTGTTGTTGTTGTTGTTGTTGAGCAGATCAGGCTCCAGATGATCAGCCCCTGGGGATTGTTTCTTATTGTTGTTGTTGTTGTTGTTGAGCAGATCAGGCTCCAGATGATCAGCCCCTGGGGATTGTTTCTTATTGTTGTTGTTGTTGAGCAGACCAGGCTCCAAATGATCAGCCCCTGGGGATTGTTTCTTATTGTTGTTGTTGTTGTTGTTGTTGTTGAGCAGACCAGGCTCCAGATGATCAGCCCCTGGGGATTGTTTCTTATTGTTGTTGTTGTTGTTGAGCAGATCAGGCTCCAGATGATCAGCCCCTGGGGATTGTTTCTTATTGTTGTTGTTGTTGTTGTTGAGCAGACCAGGGGCCTGTTGCACAAAAGTAGAATTAAGACATCCGGGATAAATGACTCAGCTGAGCTCAATGAAGCCAAAACATGTGCGTCCAGGCTTAATTGGTTGCACAAAGACCAAGCCAGGATGAGCAGACACGGATTCATTAAGCCAGGTGAAACCAATCCTGGATAGGTGCGCGCTCACGGCTCACTCAAATAGACCCCGCCACAGATCACAGATTAACTGATTTACCATGGCAACTAGAGCCGCGTACTTTTCCCCGTCGGAAGCACAAATCCTCATGGAGGCATACGAGGAGGTAAAAGATATAATTAAGAAGAAAGGCAACACCGCCACAGTGATAAAGCAAAGAGAAAAAGCGTGGCAAAGTATTGCAGACCGCCTGAATGCGTAAGTAGTGCACAATTACACACTCACCGCTCCGCTGAAACATCACAATTACAATTCAAATATTTAATTCACATCTCCAAAAATGCAGTTGTACTGTAATTATGAAACGGTTAAATTTTTAATTGAAATGCACTGCAGATATGAGTGAAATTGTGTAAAGTAACTCCATCACACTGTTTAAAGCTATGATACATTCTTTGATATTTTTACTGAAAACAAGACAAAAATACCAAGTAATTTTTTGCAGTGTGACTCCATTAAATGTGTGTGTGTGTGTGTGTGTGTGTGTGTGTGTGTGTGTGTGTGTGTGTGTAGATTAAACATGAACGGGCCAAAACGGACATGGCAGCAGGTCAAAATCAAATACAAGAACATTCTGCAGAATGGTATGGTCCCTGACTAATATTTAACAAAGCACAAGCATATATTGTACCCAGAAGGTGCCTGCTCACACATTGTCTGTACTGTTTTAGCAGTGAAAAAGAATACCCACAGACAAGGCACGGGTGGTGGGTCACCAAAGGCTGACCTTACCCCAGCAGAGGACATGGCCTTGGAGCTAAATAAAGGCAGGCCCGTCTTAGAGGGGATCCCTGGGGGGAAAGAGACGAGCATAGGTTCCTCCCAAGATGCCACCCGCTTCATTCAAGGTATGTCCTTCCATCTCTACATGGGATACAACCACATTCATATTGAATCAATTTGGACTGTCTGACTTTGGTTTACCTATTGCCTTGCAGTGCCTGGCAGCACTGTGTTCCTGTTAGAGCCACCAGCACAAGCACCAGACGATGCTGATCCAGTGAGTACTCCATCAAAGGCATACTGTAGGCCTGGCATGTCTTGTCTACTAGCTTCAATATGAATCCGATTAAATGTGATAGGGTGAAGGCCCCAGTGCAGCAGCAACAGCACATGATGGAGACGATGATGAGGAGGAGACCATCTCTCTGGATTCCAGAAGGCATGAGGTATCATGTTAAGACTGTGAAAGTACTATTTACTCTACAATGGTGAGGAGTCCTCATCAAAATCAAAAAATCTAATTTCTTTTACAGGACCCAGATGCTATACAGTGGGAAAACCAGCCTGGCAACATAGTGCGTATTAATAAAAGGACACCACATCCTGCCAAATTCCAGCTGCGCTAATTGTATTGTGTTCACAGAGCTCACAAGCTATCAGAAAGTTGTATGGCAACCACCTCCGGCGCCAAATAGAACTGGCAGACATAGACATTCAGTACAAGAAGAAAAAGATAGAAAATCTTGCACTGGAGTCCGAAATAAAAAAGAGGACAATTAGGAAACTGGACCTTGAAATAAAAAAACTTGCGAGGGAGGTGAGATATGCCTTCAATGTACACTGTATGCTAACTGTAACACAAATGTATTAATCATTATTTTTATTTCCTCCCCAGCTCCAAGAAGATGACACAGCTCAAAATAAAAATTAGGTATATTCTCGTAAAGTCAAGTGAGCCATGACATATGAGCTCTTATTGTGAGCACACAGGACGGTGGCATCTTTCTAAGGTTTTTTTATTTTCCCAGCAATCAGTACAACCAAGTCATCGTTATAAGGCATCGCCCTCTTTTGCCCACCCCCAGCACCAGGTGTGGCCACTAGCCTATATGAAGGCCCAAAATTGTGTGTTCCTTTCTGCTCTGACAATGGCATGCCCATTCGTGCGAGATGTGGTGGATGAAGAAGCACTTGTGCTGAGGAGAGCCTTCAGGCGAGAAAGGGTCTTCAGGGACCGGTTGGACCCACTGGCCTTCCCTGATGACCATCTATATGAAAGATACAGGTTTTCTGCAGATGGCATCAGGTATCTATGCAGACTACTGGGTCCCAGGATTAAGCACCGCACTGCACGGAGCCATGCACTGAGTGTGGAGCAAATGGTTTGTGTGGCCTTGCGCTTTTTGCTAGTGGAGCCTTCCTGTACTCAGTGGGGATGCAGAACAGCTGAACAAGGCCACAATTTGCCGCACAATAAGGAGTGTGTGTCTGGCTATCAAAGCATTAGCAGATGTCTTCATCTCTTCCTGGCCACAGAAGACTCTGTGACATCAAAGAGGAGTTCTATAGGATTGCAGGTAAGAGGATCTACAAATTACAGGACAACTGTTAACACATAGTAGGATACTCATTACTTTGTGTGACAGGTTTCCCCAATGTCATTGGTGCAGTGGACTGCACACACATAAGGATAAAAGCCCCCTCAGGTGCCCATGAGGCCGATTTTGTGAATAGGAAATCCTTTCACAGCATTAATGTTCAGGTGAACATAACTTTTTGATATTGTCCATTGACGAACACTCTGCATTGCCAGTGATGTGCATTGATTGGTGTAATATTCCTCATCTTATGATTTCAGATGGTCTGCAATGCTGACTGTGTGATCAGCAATGTTGTGGCAAAATGGCCTGGCTCAGTCCATGACTCCAGAATCTTTCGGGCCTCTGAAATCTATCAGTGCCTATCACAAGGTAAGCCACACAACCCCTATTTATAACCATCATGGCTGTGTCAAGAATATCACTGTGTTTATGAGGTAGTAATGATGAGATTTTGTGTTGACAGGTGAATTCTCTGGTGTGTTGCTGGGAGACAGGGGTATGGCTGCCAGCCTTTTCTCCTGACACCTTTCACAGACCCCCCAGGAAGCACAGCAGGCCTACAACCATGCCCATGCCAGGACCAGGGCCAGAGTTGAAATGACCTTTGGCCTCCTGAAGGCACGCTTTCACTGCCTTCACAAATTAAGGGTCAGCCCTGTTAGGGCATGTGATATTACTGTGGCTTGTGCTGTCCTCCACAATGTGGCCTGCCTGAGGAAGGAGAGGGCCCCCAGAGTGCCACCAGCCATGGACTGGGACAATCCGGCAATCTTCCCTGATGACGACAGTGGTCGAATGCTGAGGGACCAATATGTGTTGAATTATTTTAGTTAGTATGTGTGCTTTCAATTTTGGTTAAATATGTCCTGCGGTGGCAGAGGAATTTGGTTTTTTGGGTTCGTTTTTTTTTGACGAATTTGGCCTCTTATGATGTTTGTGCGGTATACTGTGTGTAATACAAGGCTGCAGGGAGGCTACTGCATCCATTCATTTGTCTGTTCAGTTGATGTGTATGGATTTGTCCTGCATTTATTTTAGTGTGCAGACATGCAGGGTGTGTTATATACAGACCTTTGAATGTGTATGTATCATTTTGTATAATATGCTTGGATTCTGTGCTTTCCATCTTGTAGAGTCACTGTGACTTCAGTTTCGAAAGGAGCTGATGGTTTACCTGCTTTGTTTTGTCCTTATTCAATAAAGGAACATAATGTTACACATTGTGTTTTTATATTCATATGGAATGTGTATTTGTTTATATGACAGAGTACTAGGGCCACACTGAAGATAAAGTCATAAATTTATGAGGCTGGTTCTTTCTGCAGAAAAGCTACATATTGTTTTTACAGTTTTGATACTTATGACAATGTGATACTTAATATTCTGGCACATCAGCATGTCTTTGTTTATGAAACCATACTGAAGTACAATTTCACGAAATGCCCCACATCTGTCATTTTAACAACTGTCCTCCTTTAAAACAACTGGTTACAATATTATGACTTGTTTTTTTCCCCTCTGTGGCCCTAATATTCTATCATTTTATATATAGCCTTATAGTCTATGGGAAACTGTAAATTATCTAATGATAGCAACATCATCTAAAAATCATTTTTTATCCAAAATCATTGAAATTAATGATCACAAACGTTTAAATAATAACAGTGGGTCTAGTTATATGTGATAACAATGTATAGTGAGCAGTGAAATAACTATTGGTTTCCGTTTGTGGTGACTGCTGACTGACATTAGGGATGAGATTAAATAGATCCTGGAATTTAGCCTGGTCTGGAGCAGGCTAGCTCCACAGAATAAATCTCCATGGTAATTTATACCATAACATATCCTCCTGCCCCTTATCCATCTTTAGTGCAACCGGATTACGGATCAATTGAGCCAGGATCACCAAGATATCCTGGCTTAATCCCTTATCCTAGTTTTGTGCAACAGGCCCCAGGCTCCAGATGATCAGCCCCTGGGGATGGTTTCTTATTGTTGTTGTTGTTGAGCAGATCAGGCTCCAGATGATCAGCCCCTGGGGATTGTTTCTTGTTGTTGTTGAGCAGATCAGGCTCCAGATGATCAGCCCCTGGGATTGTTTCTTATTGTTGTTGTTGTTGTTGAGCAGACCAGGCTCCAGATGATCAGCCCCTTGGGATTGTTTCTTATTGTTGTTGTTGTTGAGCAGATCAGGCTCCAGATGATCAGCCCCTGGGGATTGTTTCTTATTGTTGTTGTTGTTGATCAGATCAGGCTCCAGATGATCAGCCCCTTGGGATTGTTTCTTATTGTTGTTGTTGAGCAGACCAGGCTCCAGATGATCAGCCCCTGGGGATTGTTTCTTATTGTTGTTGTTGTTGATCAGATCAGGCTCCAGATGATCAGCCCCTGTGGATTGTTTCTTATTGTTGTTGTTGTTGAGCAGATCAGGCTCCAGATGATCAGCCCCTGGGGATTGTTTCTTATTGTTGTTGTTGTTGTTGTTGTTGAGCAGACCAGGCTCCAGATGATCAGCCCCTTGGGATTGTTTCTTATTGTTGTTGAGCAGACCAGGCTCCAGATGATCAGCCCCTTGGGATTGTTTCTTATTGTTGTTGAGCAGACCAGGCTCCAGATGATCAGCCCCTGGGGATTGTTTCTTATTGTTGTTGTTGTTGTTGAGCAGATCAGGCTCCAGATGATCAGCCCCTGGGGATTGTTTCTTATCGTTGTTGTTGTTGAGCAGACCAGGCTCCAGATGATCAGCCCCTGGGGATTGTTTCTTATTGTTGTTGTTGTTGTTGAGCAGACCAGGCTCCAGATGATCAGCCCCTGGGGATTGTTTCTTATTGTTGTTGTTGTTGAGCAGATCAGGCTCCAGATGATCAGCCCCTGGGGATTGTTTCTTATTGTTGTTGTTGTTGAGCAGATCAGGCTCCAGATGATCAGCCCCTGGGGATTGTTTCTTATTGTTGTTGTTGTTGTTGTTGAGCAGATCAGGCTCCAGATGATCAGCCCCTGGGGATGGTTTCTTATTGTTGTTGTTGTTGTTGAGCAGACCAGGCTCCAGATGATCAGCCCCTTGGGATTGTTTCTTATTGTTGTTGTTGTTGTTGAGCAGACCAGGCTCCAGATTATCAGCCCCTGGGGATGGTTTCTTATTGTTGTTGTTGTTGTTGTTGAGCAGACCAGGCTCCAGATGATCAGCCCCTTGGGATTGTTTCTTATTGTTGTTGAGCAGACCAGGCTCCAGATGGTCAGCCCCTGGGGATTGTTTCTTATTGTTGTTGTTGTTGAGCAGACCAGGCTCCAGATGATATGTCCCACTGTGCTCTTTCTCAACATCACAACACATTGAGCCTGATATGTCCCACTGTGCTCTTTCTCAACATCACATCACATTGAGCCTGACATGTCCCACTGTGCACTCTCTCAACATCACAACACATTGAGCCTGACATGTCCCAGTGTGCTCTCTCTCAACATCACATCACATTGAGCCTGATATGTCCCAGTGTTCACTCTCTCAACATCACAACACATTGAGCCTGATATGTCCCACTGTGCTCTCTCTCAACATCACATCACATTGAGCCTGATATGTCCCAGTGTTCACTCTCTCAACATCACAACACATTGAGCCTGACATGTCCCACTGTTCACTCTCTCAACATCACATCACATTGAGCCTGACATGTCCCACTGTTCACTCTCTCAACACATTGAGCCTGATATGTCCCAGTGTTCACTCTCTCAACATCACAACACATTGAGCCTGACATGTCCCACTGTTCACTCTCTCAACATCACATCACATTGAGCCTGATATGTCCCAGTGTGCACTCTCTCAACATCACATCACATTGAGCCTGACATGTCCCACTGTTCACTCTCTCAACATCACATCACATTGAGCCTGACATGTCCCACTGTTCACTCTCTGAACATCACAACACATTGAGCCTGACATGTCCCACTGTTCACTCTCTCAACATCACATCACATTGAGCCTGACATGTCCCAGTGTTCACTCTCTCAACATCACATTGAGCCTGATATGTCCCACTGTTCACTCTCTCAACATCACATCACATTGAGCCTGACATGTCCCAGTGTTCACTCTCTCAACATCACATCACATTGAGCCTGACATGTCCCACTGTTCACTCTCTCAACATCACATCACATTGAGCCTGACATGTCCCACTTGTACAAGGCTACCTACTTCACCTACTGTTGTACTTTGAAGATGAAAGATAAGATTTTCAAAGGACGAAGAAGGCAGTTAGTAGTTTAGGAATGGTGATTGGTGCTCTCTCTGTCTCCGTCTCTGTGTGTCTCTATTTCTCTGTCTGTCTCTCGCTCATTCTTTCTCTTTGTCTCTGTCTCTCCCTGTCTCTGTGTCTCTTTCTCCCTGTCTCTGTGTCTGTCTGTCTCTCGCTCTGTCTTTCTCTTTGTCTCTGTCTCTCCCTGTCTCTGTGTCTCTTTCTCCCTGTCTCTGTGTGTCTGTCTGTCTCTCGCTCTGTTTTTCTCTTTGTCTCTGTGTCTATCGCTCCCTGTCTCTGTGTCTCTTTCTCCCTGTCTCTGTGTCTCTGTCTCTCTCGCTCTGTCTTTCTCTTTGTCTCGGTCTCTGTCTCTCTTTGTCTCTCTCGGTCTTTCTCTCTCTGTCTCCCTCTCCCTCTGTCGAACCTCTATATGAGGTTAGGTGGTGCTGGTAACAGTATATACCTCTACAGTACCTGTCTCCCTCTTTCTCTCTCCCTCTCCCTCTCTCTCTGTCGAACCTCTATATGAGGTTAGGTGGTGCTGGTAACAGTATATACCTCTACAGTACCTGTCTCCCTCTTTCTCTCTCCCTCTCCCTCTGTCGAACCTCTATATGAGGTTAGGTGGTGCTGGTAACAGTATATACCTCTACAGTACCTGTCTCCCTCTTTCTCTCTCCCTCTCCCTCTCTCTCTGTCGAACCTCTATATGAGGTTAGGTGGTGCTGGTAACAGTATATACCTCTACAGTACCTTCCTTCTCCACTCTCTCTGTCTCTCTCTGTCGAACCTCTATATGAGGTTAGGTGGTGCTGGGAATAGTATATACCTCTACAGTACCTGTCTCTGTCGACCCTCTATATGAGGTCAGGTGGTGCTGGTAACAGTACATACCTCTACAGTACCTTCCTTCTCCAACCGTAGTTTACAAGATATTTATATTCTTGCCAAGAAGAGTCAAATAAATCCTTTCTGGATCCAGGTAGCTTGGAAAGATGTATTTTTATACCGGAGGAGGAATCTCGATGTCCCAGGTGGAGGACTGGCGGTGCAGATGAAAACCTATACTCTCTATCCACTGCTATGACGAATACTGATCTGTACCAGTTATTTCCCCGGCACCTACTGTCCTTTAGCTGCCTGGCTGAGTGAGTGAGACTGCATCCCAAATGGCACCCTGTTCCCTACATCGCACACTACTTTTAACCAGATCATATAGGGAATAGGGTGCCAGTGGGTGTTTAGTGGTGGTTCAGGCTATAGAGCCAGTGGGTGATTAGTGGTGGTTCAGG